>NW_026961306.1:0-74000 GCF_963924245.1 Chroicocephalus ridibundus
CCTCCTGGCACTTTCCCTGTAGGAGATACCGCAAGACGTTTCTGTATATTGGGCACAGCGCTCTGCACGGTGTTAGCAGAGACTTTCCCGGGACAGTGAAACCCTATGTCAGAGACACTGAGAAGAAGCCCCAATGTTCCCTCCAGGCACTTTCAGTGTGGGTGCCTTCTCCACGTGGTTCCTGGTTTCACTGCAGCTCTGAAGAGAACGTTAGCCAAGAGGTAACCGGGACAGTGAAAACAGTACTCAAAGACAGGGAGAGCAAGCTCTCTCTTGGCACTTTGGATGTGGGACATACAGCGAGATGTTTGCTGCTTTTGCGTTTGGCTGTTGGGAGATTTACAGCACAAAGATATCTAGTTGATTTGAAGCAGTTCCGAGAAAGTCTAAACATAATCCCCACTTCTCCCTCCTGGCACGTTCCATGTGGGAGATATAGCAGGATGTATATTGGTTTTGAGGACAACTCAATGGAGAGTGTAGGGAGAAAAGGTCCTGGCTCCTTGAATGCCGTTTCTGGAGACACTGCGATCAATGTGGGAGATATGTCAAGATGTGTGTTGGTTTTGAGGACGGCTCTCTGGAGAGTCTTAGCAAAGAGGTCACACAGATAATCAGAGCAATTCTCAGAGACACTGAGAACAAGCTCCACAATTCCCTCCTGGCACTTTCCCTGTAGGAGATACCGCAAGACGTTTCTGTAGATTGGGCACAGCGCTCTGCACGGTGTTAGCAGAGACTTTCCCGGGACAGTGAAACCCTATGTCAGAGACACTGAGAAGAAGCCCCAATGTTCCCTCCAGGCACTTTCAGTGTGGGTGCCTTCTCCACGTGGTTCCTGGTTTCACTGCAGCTCTGAAGAGAACGTTAGCCAAGAGGTAACCGGGACAGTGAAAACAGTACTCAAAGACAGGGAGAGCAAGCTCTCTCTTGGCACTTTGGATGTGGGACATACAGCGAGATGTTTGCTGCTTTTGCGTTTGGCTGTTGGGAGATTTACAGCACAAAGATATCTAGTTGATTTGAAGCAGTTCCGAGAAAGTCTAAACATAATCCCCACTTCTCCCTCCTGGCACTTTCCATGTGGGAGATATAGCAGGATGTATATTGGTTTTGAGGACAACTCAATGGAGAGTGTAGGGAGAAAAGTTCCTGGCTCCTTGAATGCCGTTTCTGGAGACACTGCGATCACTGTGGGAGATATGTCAAGATGTGTGTTTGTTTTGAGGACGGCTCTCTGGAGAGTCTTAGCAAAGAGGTCACAGGGATAATCAGAGCAATTCTCAGAGACACTGAGAACAAGCTCCACAATTCCCTCCTGGCACTTTCCCTGTAGGAGATACCGCAAGACGTTTCTGTATATTGGGCACAGCGCTCTGCACGGTGTTAGCAGAGACTTTCCCGGGACAGTGAAACCCTATGTCAGAGACACTGAGAAGAAGCCCCAATGTTCCCTCCAGGCACTTTCAGTGTGGGTGCCTTCTCCACGTGGTTCCTGGTTTCACTGCAGCTCTGAAGAGAATGTTAGCAAAGAGGTAACCGGGACAGTGAAAACAGTACTCAAAGACAGGGAGAGCAAGCTCTCTCTTGGCACTTTGGATGTGGGACATACAGCGAGATGTTTGCTGCTTTTGCGTTTGGCTGTTGGGAGAGTTACAGCACAAAGATATCTAGTTGATTTGAAGCAGTTCCGAGAAAGTCTAAACATAATCCCCACTTCTCCCTCCTGGCACGTTCCATGTGGGAGATATAGCAGGATGTATATTGGTTTTGAGGACAACTCAATGGAGAGTGTAGGGAGAAAAGGTCCTGGCTCCTTGAATGCCGTTTCTGGAGACACTGCGATCAATGTGGGAGATATGTCAAGATGTGTGTTTGTTTTGAGGACGGCTCTCTGGAGAGTCTTAGCAAAGAGGTCACAGGGATAATCAGAGCAATTCTCAGAGACACTGAGAACAAGCTCCACAATTCCCTCCTGGCACTTTCCCTGTAGGAGATACCGCAAGACGTTTCTGTATATTGGGCACAGCGCTCTGCACGGTGTTAGCAGAGACTTTCCCGGGACAGTGAAACCCTATGTCAGAGACACTGAGAAGAAGCCCCAACGTTCCCTCCAGGCACTTTCAGTGTGGGTGCCTTCTCCACGTGGTTCCTGGTTTCACTGCAGCTCTGAAGAGAATGTTAGCAAAGAGGTAACCGGGACAGTGAAAACAGTACTCAAAGACAGGGAGAGCAAGCTCTCTCTTGGCACTTTGGATGTGGGACATACAGCGAGATGTTTGCTGCTTTTGCGTTTGGCTGTTGGGAGAGTTACAGCACAAAGATATCTAGTTGATTTGAAGCAGTTCCGAGAAAGTCTAAACATAATCCCCACTTCTCCCTCCTGGCACTTTCCATGTGGGAGATACAGCAGGATGTATATTGGTTTTGAGGACAACTCAATGGAGAGTGTAGGGAGAAAAGGTCCTGGCTCCTTGAATGCCGTTTCTGGAGACACTGCGATCACTGTGGGAGATATGTCAAGATGTGTGTTGGTTTTGAGGACGGCTCTCTGGAGAGTCTTAGCAAAGAGGTCACACAGATAATCAGAGCAATTCTCAGAGACACTGAGAACAAGCTCCACAATTCCCTCCTGGCACTTTCCCTGTAGGAGATACCGCAAGACCTTTCTGTATATTGGGCACAGCGCTCTGCACGGTGTTAGCAGAGACTTTCCCGGGACAGTGAAACCCTATGTCAGAGACACTGAGAAGAAGCCCCAACGTTCCCTCCAGGCACTTTCAGTGTGGGTGCCTTCTCCACGTGGTTCCTGGTTTCACTGCAGCTCTGAAGAGAATGTTAGCCAAGAGGTAACCGGGACAGTGAAAACAGTACTCAAAGACAGGGAGAGCAAGCTCTCTCTTGGCACTTTGGATGTGGGACATAGAGCGAGATGTTTGCTGCTTTTGCGTTTGGCTGTTGGGAGAGTTACAGCACAAAGATATCTAGTTGATTTGAAGCAGTTCCGAGAAAGTCTAAACATAATCCCCACTTCTCCCTCCTGGCACTTTCCATGTGGGAGATATAGCAGGATGTATATTGGTTTTGAGGACAACTCAATGGAGAGTGTAGGGAGAAAAGGTCCTGGCTCCTTGAATGCCGTTTCTGGAGACACTGCGATCACTGTGGGAGATATGTCAAGATGTGTGTTTGTTTTGAGGACGGCTCTCTGGAGAGTCTTAGCAAAGAGGTCACAGGGATAATCAGAGCAATTCTCAGAGACACTGAGAACAAGCTCCACAATTCCCTCCTGGCACTTTCCCTGTAGGAGATACCGCAAGACCTTTCTGTATATTGGGCACAGCGCTCTGCACGGTGTTAGCAGAGACTTTCCCGGGACAGTGAAACCCTATGTCAGAGACACTGAGAAGAAGCCCCAACGTTCCCTCCAGGCACTTTCAGTGTGGGTGCCTTCTCCACGTGGTTCCTGGTTTCACTGCAGCTCTGAAGAGAATGTTAGCCAAGAGGTAACCGGGACAGTGAAAACAGTATTCAAAGACAGGGAGAGCAAGCTCTCTCTTGGCACTTTGGATGTGGGACATACAGCGAGATGTTTGCTGCTTTTGCGTTTGGCTGTTGGGAGAGTTACAGCACAAAGATATCTAGTTGATTTGAAGCAGTTCCGAGAAAGTCTAAACATAATCCCCACTTCTCCCTCCTGGCACTTTCCATGTGGGAGATATAGCAGGATGTATATTGGTTTTGAGGACAACTCAATGGAGAGTGTAGGGAGAAAAGGTCCTGGCTCCTTGAATGCCGTTTCTGGAGACACTGCGATCACTGTGGGAGATATGTCAAGATGTGTGTTTGTTTTGAGGACGGCTCTCTGGAGAGTCTTAGCAAAGAGGTCACAGGGATAATCAGAGCAATTCTCAGAGACACTGAGAACAAGCTCCACAATTCCCTCCTGGCACTTTCCCTGTAGGAGATACCGCAAGACGTTTCTGTATATTGGGCACAGCGCTCTGCACGGTGTTAGCAGAGACTTTCCCGGGACAGTGAAACCCTATGTCAGAGACACTGAGAAGAAGCCCCAACGTTCCCTCCAGGCACTTTCAGTGTGGGTGCCTTCTCCACGTGGTTCCTGGTTTCACTGCGGCTCTGAAGAGAATGTTAGCAAAGAGGTAACCGGGACAGTGAAAACAGTACTCAAAGACAGGGAGAGCAAGCTCTCTCTTGGCACTTTGGATGTGGGACATACAGCGAGATGTTTGCTGCTTTTGCGTTTGGCTGTTGGGAGAGTTACAGCACAAAGATATCTAGTTGATTTGAAGCAGTTCCGAGAAAGTCTAAACATAATCCCCACTTCTCCCTCCTGGCACTTTCCATGTGGGAGATATAGCAGGATGTATATTGGTTTTGAGGACAACTCAATGGAGAGTGTAGGGAGAAAAGGTCCTGGCTCCTTGAATGCCGTTTCTGGAGACACTGCGATCACTGTGGGAGATATGTCAAGATGTGTGTTTGTTTTGAGGACGGCTCTCTGGAGAGTCTTAGCAAAGAGGTCACACAGATAATCAGAGCAATTCTCAGAGACACTGAGAACAAGCTCGACAATTCCCTCCTGGCACTTTCCCTGTAGGAGATACCGCAAGACGTTTCTGTATATTGGGCACAGCGCTCTGCACGGTGTTAGCAGAGACTTTCCCGGGACAGTGAAACCCTATGTCAGAGACACTGAGAAGAAGCCCCAACGTTCCCTCCAGGCACTTTCAGTGTGGGTGCCTTCTCCACGTGGTTCCTGGTTTCACTGCAGCTCTGAAGAGAATGTTAGCCAAGAGGCAACCGGGACAGTGAAAACAGTACTCAAAGACAGGGAGAGCAAGCTCTCTCTTGGCACTTTGGATGTGGGACATACAGCGAGATGTTTGCTGCTTTTGCGTTTGGCTGTTGGGAGAGTTACAGCACAAAGATATCTAGTTGATTTGAAGCAGTTCCGAGAAAGTCTAAACATAATCCCCACTTCTCCCTCCTGGCACTTTCCATGTGGGAGATATAGCAGGATGTATATTGGTTTTGAGGACAACTCAATGGAGAGTGTAGGGAGAAAAGGTCCTGGCTCCTTGAATGCCGTTTCTGGAGACACTGCGATCACTGTGGGAGATATGTCAAGATGTGTGTTTGTTTTGAGGACGGCTCTCTGGAGAGTCTTAGCAAAGAGGTCACACAGATAATCAGAACAATTCTCAGAGACACTGAGAACAAGCTCCACAATTCCCTCCTGGCACTTTCCCTGTAGGAGATACCGCAAGACGTTTCTGTATATTGGGCACAGGGCTCTGCACGGTGTTAGCAGAGACTTTCCCGGGACAGTGAAACCCTATGTCAGAGACACTGAGAAGAAGCCCCAACGTTCCCTCCAGGCACTTTCAGTGTGGGTGCCTTCTCCACGTGGTTCCTGGTTTCACTGCAGCTCTGAAGAGAATGTTAGCAAAGAGGTAACCGGGACAGTGAAAACAGTACTCAAAGACAGGGAGAGCAAGCTCTCTCTTGGCACTTTGGATGTGGGACATACAGCGAGATGTTTGCTGCTTTTGCGTTTGGCTGTTGGGAGAGTTACAGCACAAAGATATCTAGTTGATTTGAAGCAGTTCCGAGAAAGTCTAAACATAATCCCCACTTCTCCCTCCTGGCACTTTCCATGTGGGAGATATAGCAGGATGTATATTGGTTTTGAGGACAACTCAATGGAGAGTGTAGGGAGAAAAGGTCCTGGCTCCTTGAATGCCGTTTCTGGAGACACTGCGATCACTGTGGGAGATATGTCAAGATGTGTGTTTGTTTTGAGGACGGCTCTCTGGAGAGTCTTAGCAAAGAGGTCACACAGATAATCAGAGCAATTCTCAGAGACACTGAGAACAAGCTCCACAATTCCCTCCTGGCACTTTCCCTGTAGGAGATACCGCAAGACGTTTCTGTATATTGGGCACAGCGCTCTGCACGGTGTTAGCAGAGACTTTCCCGGGACAGTGAAACCCTATGTCAGAGACACTGAGAAGAAGCCCCAACGTTCCCTCCAGGCACTTTCAGTGTGGGTGCCTTCTCCACGTGGTTCCTGGTTTCACTGCGGCTCTGAAGAGAATGTTAGCAAAGAGGTAACCGGGACAGTGAAAACAGTACTCAAAGACAGGGAGAGCAAGCTCTCTCTTGGCACTTTGGATGTGGGACATACAGCGAGATGTTTGCTGCTTTTGCGTTTGGCTGTTGGGAGATTTACAGCACAAAGATATCTAGTTGATTTGAAGCAGTTCCGAGAAAGTCTAAACATAATCCCCACTTCTCCCTCCTGGCACGTTCCATGTGGGAGATATAGCAGGATGTATATTGGTTTTGAGGACAACTCAATGGAGAGTGTAGGGAGAAAAGTTCCTGGCTCCTTGAATGCCGTTTCTGGAGACACTGCGATCAATGTGGGAGATATGTCAAGATGTGTGTTGGTTTTGAGGACGGCTCTCTGGAGAGTCTTTGCAAAGAGGTCACAGGGATAATCAGAGCAATTCTCAGAGACACTGAGAACAAGCTCCACAATTCCCTCCTGGCACTTTCCCTGTAGGAGATACCGCAAGACCTTTCTGTATATTGGGCACAGCGCTCTGCACGGTGTTAGCAGAGACTTTCCCGGGACAGTGAAACCCTATGTCAGAGACACTGAGAAGAAGCCCCAACGTTCCCTCCAGGCACTTTCAGTGTGGGTGCCTTCTCCACGTGGTTCCTGGTTTCACTGCAGCTCTGAAGAGAATGTTAGCAAAGAGGTAACCGGGACAGTGAAAACAGTACTCAAAGACAGGGAGAGCAAGCTCTCTCTTGGCACTTTGGATGTGGGACATAGAGCGAGATGTTTGCTGCTTTTGCGTTTGGCTGTTGGGAGAGTTACAGCACAAAGATATCTAGTTGATTTGAAGCAGTTCCGAGAAAGTCTAAACATAATCCCCACTTCTCCCTCCTGGCACGTTCCATGTGGGAGATATAGCAGGATGTATATTGGTTTTGAGGACAACTCAATGGAGAGTGTAGGGAGAAAAGGTCCTGGCTCCTTGAATGCCGTTTCTGGAGACACTGCGATCACTGTGGGAGATATGTCAAGATGTGTGTTTGTTTTGAGGACGGCTCTCTGGAGAGTCTTAGCAAAGAGGTCACAGGGATAATCAGAGCAATTCTCAGAGACACTGAGAACAAGCTCCACAATTCCCTCCTGGCACTTTCCCTGTAGGAGATACCGCAAGACGTTTCTGTATATTGGGCACAGCGCTCTGCACGGTGTTAGCAGAGACTTTCCCGGGACAGTGAAACCCTATGTCAGAGACACTGAGAAGAAGCCCCAACGTTCCCTCCAGGCACTTTCAGTGTGGGTGCCTTCTCCACGTGGTTCCTGGTTTCACTGCAGCTCTGAAGAGAATGTTAGCAAAGAGGTAACCGGGACAGTGAAAACAGTACTCAAAGACAGGGAGAGCAAGCTCTCTCTTGGCACTTTGGATGTGGGACATACAGCGAGATGTTTGCTGCTTTTGCGTTTGGCTGTTGGGAGAGTTACAGCACAAAGATATCTAGTTGATTTGAAGCAGTTCCGAGAAAGTCTAAACATAATCCCCACTTCTCCCTCCTGGCACTTTCCATGTGGGAGATACAGCAGGATGTATATTGGTTTTGAGGACAACTCAATGGAGAGTGTAGGGAGAAAAGGTCCTGGCTCCTTGAATGCCGTTTCTGGAGACACTGCGATCACTGTGGGAGATATGTCAAGATGTGTGTTGGTTTTGAGGACGGCTCTCTGGAGAGTCTTAGCAAAGAGGTCACACAGATAATCAGAGCAATTCTCAGAGACACTGAGAACAAGCTCCACAATTCCCTCCTGGCACTTTCCCTGTAGGAGATACCGCAAGACCTTTCTGTATATTGGGCACAGCGCTCTGCACGGTGTTAGCAGAGACTTTCCCGGGACAGTGAAACCCTATGTCAGAGACACTGAGAAGAAGCCCCAACGTTCCCTCCAGGCACTTTCAGTGTGGGTGCCTTCTCCACGTGGTTCCTGGTTTCACTGCAGCTCTGAAGAGAATGTTAGCCAAGAGGTAACCGGGACAGTGAAAACAGTACTCAAAGACAGGGAGAGCAAGCTCTCTCTTGGCACTTTGGATGTGGGACATAGAGCGAGATGTTTGCTGCTTTTGCGTTTGGCTGTTGGGAGAGTTACAGCACAAAGATATCTAGTTGATTTGAAGCAGTTCCGAGAAAGTCTAAACATAATCCCCACTTCTCCCTCCTGGCACTTTCCATGTGGGAGATATAGCAGGATGTATATTGGTTTTGAGGACAACTCAATGGAGAGTGTAGGGAGAAAAGGTCCTGGCTCCTTGAATGCCGTTTCTGGAGACACTGCGATCACTGTGGGAGATATGTCAAGATGTGTGTTTGTTTTGAGGACGGCTCTCTGGAGAGTCTTAGCAAAGAGGTCACAGGGATAATCAGAGCAATTCTCAGAGACACTGAGAACAAGCTCCACAATTCCCTCCTGGCACTTTCCCTGTAGGAGATACCGCAAGACCTTTCTGTATATTGGGCACAGCGCTCTGCACGGTGTTAGCAGAGACTTTCCCGGGACAGTGAAACCCTATGTCAGAGACACTGAGAAGAAGCCCCAACGTTCCCTCCAGGCACTTTCAGTGTGGGTGCCTTCTCCACGTGGTTCCTGGTTTCACTGCAGCTCTGAAGAGAATGTTAGCCAAGAGGTAACCGGGACAGTGAAAACAGTACTCAAAGACAGGGAGAGCAAGCTCTCTCTTGGCACTTTGGATGTGGGACATACAGCGAGATGTTTGCTGCTTTTGCGTTTGGCTGTTGGGAGAGTTACAGCACAAAGATATCTAGTTGATTTGAAGCAGTTCCGAGAAAGTCTAAACATAATCCCCACTTCTCCCTCCTGGCACTTTCCATGTGGGAGATATAGCAGGATGTATATTGGTTTTGAGGACAACTCAATGGAGAGTGTAGGGAGAAAAGGTCCTGGCTCCTTGAATGCCGTTTCTGGAGACACTGCGATCAATGTGGGAGATATGTCAAGATGTGTGTTTGTTTTGAGGACGGCTCTCTGGAGAGTCTTAGCAAAGAGGTCACAGGGATAATCAGAGCAATTCTCAGAGACACTGAGAACAAGCTCCACAATTCCCTCCTGGCACTTTCCCTGTAGGAGATACCGCAAGACGTTTCTGTATATTGGGCACAGCGCTCTGCACGGTGTTAGCAGAGACTTTCCCGGGACAGTGAAACCCTATGTCAGAGACACTGAGAAGAAGCCCCAACGTTCCCTCCAGGCACTTTCAGTGTGGGTGCCTTCTCCACGTGGTTCCTGGTTTCACTGCGGCTCTGAAGAGAATGTTAGCAAAGAGGTAACCGGGACAGTGAAAACAGTACTCAAAGACAGGGAGAGCAAGCTCTCTCTTGGCACTTTGGATGTGGGACATAGAGCGAGATGTTTGCTGCTTTTGCGTTTGGCTGTTGGGAGAGTTACAGCACAAAGATATCTAGTTGATTTGAAGCAGTTCCGAGAAAGTCTAAACATAATCCCCACTTCTCCCTCCTGGCACTTTCCATGTGGGAGATATAGCAGGATGTATATTGGTTTTGAGGACAACTCAATGGAGAGTGTAGGGAGAAAAGGTCCTGGCTCCTTGAATGCCGTTTCTGGAGACACTGCGATCACTGTGGGAGATATGTCAAGATGTGTGTTTGTTTTGAGGACGGCTCTCTGGAGAGTCTTAGCAAAGAGGTCACACAGATAATCAGAGCAATTCTCAGAGACACTGAGAACAAGCTCGACAATTCCCTCCTGGCACTTTCCCTGTAGGAGATACCGCAAGACGTTTCTGTATATTGGGCACAGCGCTCTGCACGGTGTTAGCAGAGACTTTCCCGGGACAGTGAAACCCTATGTCAGAGACACTGAGAAGAAGCCCCAACGTTCCCTCCAGGCACTTTCAGTGTGGGTGCCTTCTCCACGTGGTTCCTGGTTTCACTGCAGCTCTGAAGAGAATGTTAGCCAAGAGGCAACCGGGACAGTGAAAACAGTACTCAAAGACAGGGAGAGCAAGCTCTCTCTTGGCACTTTGGATGTGGGACATACAGCGAGATGTTTGCTGCTTTTGCGTTTGGCTGTTGGGAGAGTTACAGCACAAAGATATCTAGTTGATTTGAAGCAGTTCCGAGAAAGTCTAAACATAATCCCCACTTCTCCCTCCTGGCACTTTCCATGTGGGAGATATAGCAGGATGTATATTGGTTTTGAGGACAACTCAATGGAGAGTGTAGGGAGAAAAGGTCCTGGCTCCTTGAATGCCGTTTCTGGAGACACTGCGATCACTGTGGGAGATATGTCAAGATGTGTGTTTGTTTTGAGGACGGCTCTCTGGAGAGTCTTAGCAAAGAGGTCACACAGATAATCAGAACAATTCTCAGAGACACTGAGAACAAGCTCCACAATTCCCTCCTGGCACTTTCCCTGTAGGAGATACCGCAAGACGTTTCTGTATATTGGGCACAGGGCTCTGCACGGTGTTAGCAGAGACTTTCCCGGGACAGTGAAACCCTATGTCAGAGACACTGAGAAGAAGCCCCAACGTTCCCTCCAGGCACTTTCAGTGTGGGTGCCTTCTCCACGTGGTTCCTGGTTTCACTGCAGCTCTGAAGAGAATGTTAGCCAAGAGGCAACCGGGACAGTGAAAACAGTACTCAAAGACAGGGAGAGCAAGCTCTCTCTTGGCACTTTGGATGTGGGACATAGAGCGAGATGTTTGCTGCTTTTGCGTTTGGCTGTTGGGAGAGTTACAGCACAAAGATATCTAGTTGATTTGAAGCAGTTCCGAGAAAGTCTAAACATAATCCCCACTTCTCCCTCCTGGCACTTTCCATGTGGGAGATATAGCAGGATGTATATTGGTTTTGAGGACAACTCAATGGAGAGTGTAGGGAGAAAAGGTCCTGGCTCCTTGAATGCCGTTTCTGGAGACACTGCGATCACTGTGGGAGATATGTCAAGATGTGTGTTTGTTTTGAGGACGGCTCTCTGGAGAGTCTTAGCAAAGAGGTCACACAGATAATCAGAACAATTCTCAGAGACACTGAGAACAAGCTCCACAATTCCCTCCTGGCACTTTCCCTGTAGGAGATACCGCAAGACGTTTCTGTATATTGGGCACAGGGCTCTGCACGGTGTTAGCAGAGACTTTCCCGGGACAGTGAAACCCTATGTCAGAGACACTGAGAAGAAGCCCCAACGTTCCCTCCAGGCACTTTCAGTGTGGGTGCCTTCTCCACGTGGTTCCTGGTTTCACTGCAGCTCTGAAGAGAATGTTAGCAAAGAGGTAACCGGGACAGTGAAAACAGTACTCAAAGACAGGGAGAGCAAGCTCTCTCTTGGCACTTTGGATGTGGGACATACAGCGAGATGTTTGCTGCTTTTGCGTTTGGCTGTTGGGAGAGTTACAGCACAAAGATATCTAGTTGATTTGAAGCAGTTCCGAGAAAGTCTAAACATAATCCCCACTTCTCCCTCCTGGCACTTTCCATGTGGGAGATATAGCAGGATGTATATTGGTTTTGAGGACAACTCAATGGAGAGTGTAGGGAGAAAAGGTCCTGGCTCCTTGAATGCCGTTTCTGGAGACACTGCGATCACTGTGGGAGATATGTCAAGATGTGTGTTTGTTTTGAGGACGGCTCTCTGGAGAGTCTTAGCAAAGAGGTCACACAGATAATCAGAACAATTCTCAGAGACACTGAGAACAAGCTCCACAATTCCCTCCTGGCACTTTCCCTGTAGGAGATACCGCAAGACGTTTCTGTATATTGGGCACAGCGCTCTGCACGGTGTTAGCAGAGACTTTCCCGGGACAGTGAAACCCTATGTCAGAGACACTGAGAAGAAGCCCCAACGTTCCCTCCAGGCACTTTCAGTGTGGGTGCCTTCTCCACGTGGTTCCTGGTTTCACTGCGGCTCTGAAGAGAATGTTAGCAAAGAGGTAACCGGGACAGTGAAAACAGTACTCAAAGACAGGGAGAGCAAGCTCTCTCTTGGCACTTTGGATGTGGGACATACAGCGAGATGTTTGCTGCTTTTGCGTTTGGCTGTTGGGAGAGTTACAGCACAAAGATATCTAGTTGATTTGAAGCAGTTCCGAGAAAGTCTAAACATAATCCCCACTTCTCCCTCCTGGCACTTTCCATGTGGGAGATATAGCAGGATGTATATTGGTTTTGAGGACAACTCAATGGACAGTGTAGGGAGAAAAGGTCCTGGCTCCTTGAATGCCGTTTCTGGAGACACTGCGATCACTGTGGGAGATATGTCAAGATGTGTGTTTGTTTTGAGGACGGCTCTCTGGAGAGTCTTAGCAAAGAGGTCACAGGGATAATCAGAGCAATTCTCAGAGACACTGAGAACAAGCTCCACAATTCCCTCCTGGCACTTTCCCTGTAGGAGATACCGCAAGACCTTTCTGTATATTGGGCACAGCGCTCTGCACGGTGTTAGCAGAGACTTTCCCGGGACAGTGAAACCCTATGTCAGAGACACTGAGAAGAAGCCCCAATGTTCCCTCCAGGCACTTTCAGTGTGGGTGCCTTCTCCACGTGGTTCCTGGTTTCACTGCAGCTCTGAAGAGAATGTTAGCAAAGAGGCAACCGGGACAGTGAAAACAGTACTCAAAGACAGGGAGAGCAAGCTCTCTCTTGGCACTTTGGATGTGGGACATACAGCGAGATGTTTGCTGCTTTTGCGTTTGGCTGTTGGGAGAGTTACAGCACAAAGATATCTAGTTGATTTGAAGCAGTTCCGAGAAAGTCTAAACATAATCCCCACTTCTCCCTCCTGGCACTTTCCATGTGGGAGATATAGCAGGATGTATATTGGTTTTGAGGACAACTCAATGGAGAGTGTAGGGAGAAAAGGTCCTGGCTCCTTGAATGCCGTTTCTGGAGACACTGCGATCACTGTGGGAGATATGTCAAGATGTGTGTTGGTTTTGAGGACGGCTCTCTGGAGAGTCTTAGCAAAGAGGTCACACAGATAATCAGAACAATTCTCAGAGACACTGAGAACAAGCTCCACAATTCCCTCCTGGCACTTTCCCTGTAGGAGATACCGCAAGACGTTTCTGTATATTGGGCACAGCGCTCTGCACGGTGTTAGCAGAGACTTTCCCGGGACAGTGAAACCCTATGTCAGAGACACTGAGAAGAAGCCCCAATGTTCCCTCCAGGCACTTTCAGTGTGGGTGCCTTCTCCACGTGGTTCCTGGTTTCACTGCAGCTCTGAAGAGAATGTTAGCAAAGAGGTAACCGGGACAGTGAAAACAGTACTCAAAGACAGGGAGAGCAAGCTCTCTCTTGGCACTTTGGATGTGGGACATACAGCGAGATGTTTGCTGCTTTTGCGTTTGGCTGTTGGGAGAGTTACAGCACAAAGATATCTAGTTGATTTGAAGCAGTTCCGAGAAAGTCTAAACATAATCCCCACTTCTCCCTCCTGGCACGTTCCATGTGGGAGATATAGCAGGATGTATATTGGTTTTGAGGACAACTCAATGGAGAGTGTAGGGAGAAAAGGTCCTGGCTCCTTGAATGCCGTTTCTGGAGACACTGCGATCACTGTGGGAGATATGTCAAGATGTGTGTTTGTTTTGAGGACGGCTCTCTGGAGAGTCTTAGCAAAGAGGTCACAGGGATAATCAGAGCAATTCTCAGAGACACTGAGAACAAGCTCCACAATTCCCTCCTGGCACTTTCCCTGTAGGAGATACCGCAAGACGTTTCTGTATATTGGGCACAGCGCTCTGCACGGTGTTAGCAGAGACTTTCCCGGGACAGTGAAACCCTATGTCAGAGACACTGAGAAGAAGCCCTAACGTTCCCTCCAGGCACTTTCAGTGTGGGTGCCTTCTCCACGTGGTTCCTGGTTTCACTGCAGCTCTGAAGAGAATGCTAGCAAAGAGGTAACCGGGACAGTGAAAACAGTACTCAAAGACAGGGAGAGCAAGCTCTCTCTTGGCACTTTGGATGTGGGACATAGAGCGAGATGTTTGCTGCTTTTGCGTTTGGCTGTTGGGAGAGTTACAGCACAAAGATATCTAGTTGATTTGAAGCAGTTCCGAGAAAGTCTAAACATAATCCCCACTTCTCCCTCCTGGCACTTTCCATGTGGGAGATATAGCAGGATGTATATTGGTTTTGAGGACAACTCAATGGACAGTGTAGGGAGAAAAGGTCCTGGCTCCTTGAATGCCGTTTCTGGAGACACTGCGATCACTGTGGGAGATATGTCAAGATGTGTGTTGGTTTTGAGGACGGCTCTCTGGAGAGTCTTAGCAAAGAGGTCACAGGGATAATCAGAGCAATTCTCAGAGACACTGAGAACAAGCTCCACAATTCCCTCCTGGCACTTTCCCTGTAGGAGATACCGCAAGACGTTTCTGTATATTGGGCACAGCGCTCTGCACGGTGTTAGCAGAGACTTTCCCGGGACAGTGAAACCCTATGTCAGAGACACTGAGAAGAAGCCCCAACGTTCCCTCCAGGCACTTTCAGTGTGGGTGCCTTCTCCACGTGGTTCCTGGTTTCACTGCGGCTCTGAAGAGAATGTTAGCAAAGAGGTAACCGGGACAGTGAAAACAGTACTCAAAGACAGGGAGAGCAAGCTCTCTCTTGGCACTTTGGATGTGGGACATACAGCGAGATGTTTGCTGCTTTTGCGTTTGGCTGTTGGGAGAGTTACAGCACAAAGATATCTAGTTGATTTGAAGCAGTTCCGAGAAAGTCTAAACATAATCCCCACTTCTCCCTCCTGGCACTTTCCATGTGGGAGATATAGCAGGATGTATATTGGTTTTGAGGACAACTCAATGGAGAGTGTAGGGAGAAAAGGTCCTGGCTCCTTGAATGCCGTTTCTGGAGACACTGCGATCACTGTGGGAGATATGTCAAGATGTGTGTTTGTTTTGAGGACGGCTCTCTGGAGAGTCTTAGCAAAGAGGTCACAGGGATAATCAGAGCAATTCTCAGAGACACTGAGAACAAGCTCCACAATTCCCTCCTGGCACTTTCCCTGTAGGAGATACCGCAAGACGTTTCTGTATATTGGGCACAGCGCTCTGCAGGGTGTTAGCAGAGACTTTCCCGGGACAGTGAAACCCTATGTCAGAGACACTGAGAAGAAGCCCCAACGTTCCCTCCAGGCACTTTCAGTGTGGGTGCCTTCTCCACGTGGTTCCTGGTTTCACTGCAGCTCTGAAGAGAATGTTAGCCAAGAGGTAACCGGGACAGTGAAAACAGTACTCAAAGACAGGGAGAGCAAGCTCTCTCTTGGCACTTTGGACGTGGGACATACAGCGAGATGTTTGCTGCTTTTGCGTTTGGCTGTTGGGAGAGTTACAGCACAAAGATATCTAGTTGATTTGAAGCAGTTCCGAGAAAGTCTAAACATAATCCCCACTTCTCCCTCCTGGCACTTTCCATGTGGGAGATATAGCAGGATGTATATTGGTTTTGAGGACAACTCAATGGAGAGTGTAGGGAGAAAAGGTCCTGGCTCCTTGAATGCCGTTTCTGGAGACACTGCGATCACTGTGGGAGATATGTCAAGATGTGTGTTTGTTTTGAGGACGGCTCTCTGGAGAGTCTTAGCAAAGAGGTCACAGGGATAATCAGAGCAATTCTCAGAGACACTGAGAACAAGCTCCACAATTCCCTCCTGGCACTTTCCCTGTAGGAGATACCGCAAGACCTTTCTGTATATTGGGCACAGCGCTCTGCAGGGTGTTAGCAGAGACTTTCCCGGGACAGTGAAACCCTATGTCAGAGACACTGAGAAGAAGCCCCAACGTTCCCTCCAGGCACTTTCAGTGTGGGTGCCTTCTCCACGTGGTTCCTGGTTTCACTGCAGCTCTGAAGAGAATGTTAGCAAAGAGGTAACCGGGACAGTGAAAACAGTACTCAAAGACAGGGAGAGCAAGCTCTCTCTTGGCACTTTGGATGTGGGACATACAGCGAGATGTTTGCTGCTTTTGCATTTGGCTGTTGGGAGAGTTACAGCACAAAGATATCTAGTTGATTTGAAGCAGTTCCGAGAAAGTCTAAACATAATCCCCACTTCTCCCTCCTGGCACTTTCCATGTGGGAGATATAGCAGGATGTATATTGGTTTTGAGGACAACTCAATGGAGAGTGTAGGGAGAAAAGGTCCTGGCTCCTTGAATGCCGTTTCTGGAGACACTGCGATCACTGTGGGAGATATGTCAAGATGTGTGTTTGTTTTGAGGACGGCTCTCTGGAGAGTCTTAGCAAAGAGGTCACACAGATAATCAGAGCAATTCTCAGAGACACTGAGAACAAGCTCCACAATTCCCTCCTGGCACTTTCCCTGTAGGAGATACCGCAAGACGTTTCTGTATAGTGGGCACAGCGCTCTGCACGGTGTTAGCAGAGACTTTCCCGGGACAGTGAAACCCTATGTCAGAGACACTGAGAAGAAGCCCCAATGTTCCCTCCAGGCACTTTCAGTGTGGGTGCCTTCTCCACGTGGTTCCTGGTTTCACTGCAGCTCTGAAGAGAATGTTAGCAAAGAGGTAACCGGGACAGTGAAAACAGTACTCAAAGACAGGGAGAGCAAGCTCTCTCTTGGCACTTTGGATGTGGGACATACAGCGAGATGTTTGCTGCTTTTGCGTTTGGCTGTTGGGAGAGTTACAGCACAAAGATATCTAGTTGATTTGAAGCAGTTCCGAGAAAGTCTAAACATAATCCCCACTTCTCCCTCCTGGCACTTTCCATGTGGGAGATATAGCAGGATGTATATTGGTTTTGAGGACAACTCAATGGAGAGTGTAGGGAGAAAAGTTCCTGGCTCCTTGAATGCCGTTTCTGGAGACACTGCGATCACTGTGGGAGATATGTCAAGATGTGTGTTGGTTTTGAGGACGGCTCTCTGGAGAGTCTTAGCAAAGAAGTCACACAGATAATCAGAGCAATTCTCAGAGACACTGAGAACAAGCTCCACAATTCCCTCCTGGCACTTTCCCTGTAGGAGATACCGCAAGACGTTTCTGTATATTGGGCACAGCGCTCTGCACGGTGTTAGCAGAGACTTTCCCGGGACAGTGAAACCCTATGTCAGAGACACTGAGAAGAAGCCCCAACGTTCCCTCCAGGCACTTTCAGTGTGGGTGCCTTCTCCACGTGGTTCCTGGTTTCACTGCAGCTCTGAAGAGAATGTTAGCAAAGAGGTAACCGGGACAGTGAAAACAGTACTCAAAGACAGGGAGAGCAAGCTCTCTCTTGGCACTTTGGATGTGGGACATACAGCGAGATGTTTGCTGCTTTTGCGTTTGGCTGTTGGGAGAGTTACAGCACAAAGATATCTAGTTGATTTGAAGCAGTTCCGAGAAAGTCTAAACATAATCCCCACTTCTCCCTCCTGGCACTTTCCATGTGGGAGATATAGCAGGATGTATATTGGTTTTGAGGACAACTCAATGGAGAGTGTAGGGAGAAAAGGTCCTGGCTCCTTGAATGCCGTTTCTGGAGACACTGCGATCACTGTGGGAGATATGTCAAGATGTGTGTTTGTTTTGAGGACGGCTCTCTGGAGAGTCTTAGCAAAGAGGTCACACAGATAATCAGAGCAATTCTCAGAGACACTGAGAACAAGCTCCACAATTCCCTCCTGGCACTTTCCCTGTAGGAGATACCGCAAGACGTTTCTGTATATTGGGCACAGCGCTCTGCACGGTGTTAGCAGAGACTTTCCCGGGACAGTGAAACCCTATGTCAGAGACACTGAGAAGAAGCCCCAATGTTCCCTCCAGGCACTTTCAGTGTGGGTGCCTTCTCCACGTGGTTCCTGGTTTCACTGCAGCTCTGAAGAGAATGTTAGCAAAGAGGTAACCGGGACAGTGAAAACAGTACTCAAAGACAGGGAGAGCAAGCTCTCTCTTGGCACTTTGGATGTGGGACATACAGCGAGATGTTTGCTGCTTTTGCGTTTGGCTGTTGGGAGATTTACAGCACAAAGATATCTAGTTGATTTGAAGCAGTTCCGAGAAAGTCTAAACATAATCCCCACTTCTCCCTCCTGGCACTTTCCATGTGGGAGATATAGCAGGATGTATATTGGTTTTGAGGACAACTCAATGGACAGTGTAGGGAGAAAAGGTCCTGGCTCCTTGAATGCCGTTTCTGGAGACACTGCGATCAATGTGGGAGATATGTCAAGATGTGTGTTGGTTTTGAGGACGGCTCTCTGGAGAGTCTTAGCAAAGAGGTCACACAGATAATCAGAGCAATTCTCAGAGACACTGAGAACAAGCTCCACAATTCCCTCCTGGCACTTTCCCTGTAGGAGATACCGCAAGACGTTTCTGTAGATTGGGCACAGCGCTCTGCACGGTGTTAGCAGAGACTTTCCCGGGACAGTGAAACCCTATGTCAGAGACACTGAGAAGAAGCCCCAATGTTCCCTCCAGGCACTTTCAGTGTGGGTGCCTTCTCCACGTGGTTCCTGGTTTCACTGCAGCTCTGAAGAGAATGTTAGCAAAGAGGTAACCGGGACAGTGAAAACAGTACTCAAAGACAGGGAGAGCAAGCTCTCTCTTGGCACTTTGGATGTGGGACATACAGCGAGATGTTTGCTGCTTTTGCGTTTGGCTGTTGGGAGATTTACAGCACAAAGATATCTAGTTGATTTGAAGCAGTTCTGAGAAAGTCTAAACATAATCCCCACTTCTCCCTCCTGGCACTTTCCATGTGGGAGATATAGCAGGATGTATATTGGTTTTGAGGACAACTCAATGGAGAGTGTAGGGAGAAAAGGTCCTGGCTCCTTGAATGCCGTTTCTGGAGACACTGCGATCAATGTGGGAGATATGTCAAGATGTGTGTTGGTTTTGAGGACGGCTCTCTGGAGAGTCTTAGCAAAGAGGTCACACAGATAATCAGAGCAATTCTCAGAGACACTGAGAACAAGCTCCACAATTCCCTCCTGGCACTTTCCCTGTAGGAGATACCGCAAGACGTTTCTGTATATTGGGCACAGCGCTCTGCACGGTGTTAGCAGAGACTTTCCCGGGACAGTGAAACCCTATGTCAGAGACACTGAGAAGAAGCCCCAATGTTCCCTCCAGGCACTTTCAGTGTGGGTGCCTTCTCCACGTGGTTCCTGGTTTCACTGCAGCTCTGAAGAGAATATTAGCAAAGAGGTAACCGGGACAGTGAAAACAGTACTCAAAGACAGGGAGAGCAAGCTCTCTCTTGGCACTTTGGATGTGGGACATACAGCGAGATGTTTGCTGCTTTTGCGTTTGGCTGTTGGGAGAGTTACAGCACAAAGATATCTAGTTGATTTGAAGCAGTTCCGAGAAAGTCTAAACATAATCCCCACTTCTCCCTCCTGGCACTTTCCATGTGGGAGATATAGCAGGATGTATATTGGTTTTGAGGACAACTCAATGGACAGTGTAGGGAGAAAAGGTCCTGGCTCCTTGAATGCCGTTTCTGGAGACACTGCGATCAATGTGGGAGATATGTCAAGATGTGTGTTGGTTTTGAGGACGGCTCTCTGGAGAGTCTTAGCAAAGAGGTCACACAGATAATCAGAGCAATTCTCAGAGACACTGAGAACAAGCTCCACAATTCCCTCCTGGCACTTTCCCTGTAGGAGATACCGCAAGACGTTTCTGTATAGTGGGCACAGCGCTCTGCACGGTGTTAGCAGAGACTTTCCCGGGACAGTGAAACCCTATGTCAGAGACACTGAGAAGAAGCCCCAATGTTCCCTCCAGGCACTTTCAGTGTGGGTGCCTTCTCCACGTGGTTCCTGGTTTCACTGCAGCTCTGAAGAGAATGTTAGCAAAGAGGTAACCGGGACAGTGAAAACAGTACTCAAAGACAGGGAGAGCAAGCTCTCTCTTGGCACTTTGGATGTGGGACATAGAGCGAGATGTTTGCTGCTTTTGCGTTTGGCTGTTGGGAGAGTTACAGCACAAAGATATCTAGTTGATTTGAAGCAGTTCCGAGAAAGTCTAAACATAATCCCCACTTCTCCCTCCTGGCACTTTCCATGTGGGAGATATAGCAGGATGTATATTGGTTTTGAGGACAACTCAATGGAGAGTGTAGGGAGAAAAGGTCCTGGCTCCTTGAATGCCGTTTCTGGAGACACTGCGATCACTGTGGGAGATATGTCAAGATGTGTGTTGGTTTTGAGGACGGCTCTCTGGAGAGTCTTAGCAAAGAGGTCACACAGATAATCAGAGCAATTCTCAGAGACACTGAGAACAAGCTCCACAATTCCCTCCTGGCACTTTCCCTGTAGGAGATACCGCAAGACGTTTCTGTATATTGGGCACAGCGCTCTGCACGGTGTTAGCAGAGACTTTCCCGGGACAGCGAAACCCTATGTCAGAGACACTGAGAAGAAGCCCCAACGTTCCCTCCAGGCACTTTCAGTGTGGGTGCCTTCTCCACGTGGTTCCTGGTTTCACTGCAGCTCTGAAGAGAATGTTAGCAAAGAGGTAACCGGGACAGTGAAAACAGTACTCAAAGACAGGGAGAGCAAGCTCTCTCTTGGCACTTTGGATGTGGGACATACAGCGAGATGTTTGCTGCTTTTGCGTTTGGCTGTTGGGAGATTTACAGCACAAAGATATCTAGTTGATTTGAAGCAGTTCCGAGAAAGTCTAAACATAATCCCCACTTCTCCCTCCTGGCACTTTCCATGTGGGAGATATAGCAGGATGTATATTGGTTTTGAGGACAACTCAATGGACAGTGTAGGGAGAAAAGGTCCTGGGGCCTTGAATGCCGTTTCTGGAGACACTGCGATCAATGTGGGAGATATGTCAAGATGTGTGTTTGTTTTGAGGACGGCTCTCTGGAGAGTCTTAGCAAAGAGGTCACAGGGATAATCAGAGCAATTCTCAGAGACACTGAGAACAAGCTCCACAATTCCCTCCTGGCACTTTCCCTGTAGGAGATACCGCAAGACGTTTCTGTATATTGGGCACAGCGCTCTGCAGGGTGTTAGCAGAGACTTTCCCGGGACAGTGAAACCCTATGTCAGAGACACTGAGAAGAAGCCCCAACGTTCCCTCCAGGCACTTTCAGTGTGGGTGCCTTCTCCACGTGGTTCCTGGTTTCACTGCAGCTCTGAAGAATATGTTAGCAAAGAGGTAACCGGGACAGTGAAAACAGTACTCAAAGACAGGGAGAGCAAGCTCTCTCTTGGCACTTTGGATGTGGGACATAGAGCGAGATGTTTGCTGCTTTTGCGTTTGGCTGTTGGGAGATTTACAGCACAAAGATATCTAGTTGATTTGAAGCAGTTCCGAGAAAGTCTAAACATAATCCCCACTTCTCCCTCCTGGCACTTTCCATGTGGGAGATATAGCAGGATGTATATTGGTTTTGAGGACAACTCAATGGACAGTGTAGGGAGAAAAGGTCCTGGGGCCTTGAATGCCGTTTCTGGAGACACTGCGATCAATGTGGGAGATATGTCAAGATGTGTGTTTGTTTTGAGGACGGCTCTCTGGAGAGTCTTAGCAAAGAGGTCACAGGGATAATCAGAGCAATTCTCAGAGACACTGAGAACAAGCTCCACAATTCCCTCCTGGCACTTTCCCTGTAGGAGATACCGCAAGACGTTTCTGTATATTGGGCACAGCGCTCTGCAGGGTGTTAGCAGAGACTTTCCCGGGACAGTGAAACCCTATGTCAGAGACACTGAGAAGAAGCCCCAACGTTCCCTCCAGGCACTTTCAGTGTGGGTGCCTTCTCCACGTGGTTCCTGGTTTCACTGCAGCTCTGAAGAATATGTTAGCAAAGAGGTAACCGGGACAGTGAAAACAGTACTCAAAGACAGGGAGAGCAAGCTCTCTCTTGGCACTTTGGATGTGGGACATAGAGCGAGATGTTTGCTGCTTTTGCGTTTGGCTGTTGGGAGAGTTACAGCACAAAGATATCTAGTTGATTTGAAGCAGTTCCGAGAAAGTCTAAACATAATCCCCACTTCTCCCTCCTGGCACTTTCCATGTGGGAGATATAGCAGGATGTATATTGGTTTTGAGGACAACTCAATGGACAGTGTAGGGAGAAAAGGTCCTGGGGCCTTGAATGCCGTTTCTGGAGACACTGCGATCAATGTGGGAGATATGTCAAGATGTGTGTTTGTTTTGAGGACGGCTCTCTGGAGAGTCTTAGCAAAGAGGTCACAGGGATAATCAGAGCAATTCTCAGAGACACTGAGAACAAGCTCCACAATTCCCTCCTGGCACTTTCCCTGTAGGAGATACCGCAAGACGTTTCTGTATATTGGGCACAGCGCTCTGCAGGGTGTTAGCAGAGACTTTCCCGGGACAGTGAAACCCTATGTCAGAGACACTGAGAAGAAGCCCCAACGTTCCCTCCAGGCACTTTCAGTGTGGGTGCCTTCTCCACGTGGTTCCTGGTTTCACTGCAGCTCTGAAGAATATGTTAGCAAAGAGGTAACCGGGACAGTGAAAACAGTACTCAAAGACAGGGAGAGCAAGCTCTCTCTTGGCACTTTGGATGTGGGACATAGAGCGAGATGTTTGCTGCTTTTGCGTTTGGCTGTTGGGAGAGTTACAGCACAAAGATATCTAGTTGATTTGAAGCAGTTCCGAGAAAGTCTAAACATAATCCCCACTTCTCCCTCCTGGCACTTTCCATGTGGGAGATATAGCAGGATGTATATTGGTTTTGAGGACAACTCAATGGAGAGTGTAGGGAGAAAAGGTCCTGGCTCCTTGAATGCCGTTTCTGGAGACACTGCGATCACTGTGGGAGATATGTCAAGATGTGTGTTGGTTTTGAGGACGGCTCTCTGGAGAGTCTTAGCAAAGAGGTCACACAGATAATCAGAGCAATTCTCAGAGACACTGAGAACAAGCTCCACAATTCCCTCCTGGCACTTTCCCTGTAGGAGATACCGCAAGACGTTTCTGTATATTGGGCACAGCGCTCTGCACGGTGTTAGCAGAGACTTTCCCGGGACAGCGAAACCCTATGTCAGAGACACTGAGAAGAAGCCCCAACGTTCCCTCCAGGCACTTTCAGTGTGGGTGCCTTCTCCACGTGGTTCCTGGTTTCACTGCAGCTCTGAAGAGAATGTTAGCAAAGAGGTAACCGGGACAGTGAAAACAGTACTCAAAGACAGGGAGAGCAAGCTCTCTCTTGGCACTTTGGATGTGGGACATAGAGCGAGATGTTTGCTGCTTTTGCGTTTGGCTGTTGGGAGATTTACAGCACAAAGATATCTAGTTGATTTGAAGCAGTTCCGAGAAAGTCTAAACATAATCCCCACTTCTCCCTCCTGGCACTTTCCATGTGGGAGATATAGCAGGATGTATATTGGTTTTGAGGACAACTCAATGGACAGTGTAGGGAGAAAAGGTCCTGGGGCCTTGAATGCCGTTTCTGGAGACACTGCGATCACTGTGGGAGATATGTCAAGATGTGTGTTGGTTTTGAGGACGGCTCTCTGGAGAGTCTTAGCAAAGAGGTCACACAGATAATCAGAGCAATTCTCAGAGACACTGAGAACAAGCTCCACAATTCCCTCCTGGCACTTTCCCTGTAGGAGATACCGCAAGACGTTTCTGTATATTGGGCACAGCGCTCTGCACGGTGTTAGCAGAGACTTTCCCGGGACAGCGAAACCCTATGTCAGAGACACTGAGAAGAAGCCCCAACGTTCCCTCCAGGCACTTTCAGTGTGGGTGCCTTCTCCACGTGGTTCCTGGTTTCACTGCAGCTCTGAAGAGAATGTTAGCAAAGAGGTAACCGGGACAGTGAAAACAGTACTCAAAGACAGGGAGAGCAAGCTCTCTCTTGGCACTTTGGATGTGGGACATAGAGCGAGATGTTTGCTGCTTTTGCGTTTGGCTGTTGGGAGAGTTACAGCACAAAGATATCTAGTTGATTTGAAGCAGTTCCGAGAAAGTCTAAACATAATCCCCACTTCTCCCTCCTGGCACTTTCCATGTGGGAGATATAGCAGGATGTATATTGGTTTTGAGGACAACTCAATGGACAGTGTAGGGAGAAAAGGTCCTGGGGCCTTGAATGCCGTTTCTGGAGACACTGCGATCAATGTGGGAGATATGTCAAGATGTGTGTTTGTTTTGAGGACGGCTCTCTGGAGAGTCTTAGCAAAGAGGTCACACAGATAATCAGAGCAATTCTCAGAGACACTGAGAACAAGCTCCACAATTCCCTCCTGGCACTTTCCCTGTAGGAGATACCGCAAGACGTTTCTGTATATTGGGCACAGCGCTCTGCACGGTGTTAGCAGAGACTTTCCCGGGACAGTGAAACCCTATGTCAGAGACACTGAGAAGAAGCCCCAACGTTCCCTCCAGGCACTTTCAGTGTGGGTGCCTTCTCCACGTGGTTCCTGGTTTCACTGCAGCTCTGAAGAATATGTTAGCAAAGAGGTAACCGGGACAGTGAAAACAGTACTCAAAGACAGGGAGAGCAAGCTCTCTCTTGGCACTTTGGATGTGGGACATACAGCGAGATGTTTGCTGCTTTTGCGTTTGGCTGTTGGGAGATTTACAGCACAAAGATATCTAGTTGATTTGAAGCAGTTCCGAGAAAGTCTAAACATAATCCCCACTTCTCCCTCCTGGCACTTTCCATGTGGGAGATATAGCAGGATGTATATTGGTTTTGAGGACAACTCAATGGACAGTGTAGGGAGAAAAGGTCCTGGCTCCTTGAATGCCGTTTCTGGAGACACTGCGATCAATGTGGGAGATATGTCAAGATGTGTGTTGGTTTTGAGGACGGCTCTCTGGAGAGTCTTAGCAAAGAGGTCACACAGATAATCAGAGCAATTCTCAGAGACACTGAGAACAAGCTCCACAATTCCCTCCTGGCACTTTCCCTGTAGGAGATACCGCAAGACGTTTCTGTATATTGGGCACAGCGCTCTGCACGGTGTTAGCAGAGACTTTCCCGGGACAGTGAAACCCTATGTCAGAGACACTGAGAAGAAGCCCCAACGTTCCCTCCAGGCACTTTCAGTGTGGGTGCCTTCTCCACGTGGTTCCTGGTTTCACTGCAGCTCTGAAGAATATGTTAGCCAAGAGGTAACCGGGACAGTGAAAACAGTACTCAAAGACAGGGAGAGCAAGCTCTCTCTTGGCACTTTGGATGTGGGACATACAGCGAGAGGTTTGCTGCTTTTGCGTTTGGCTGTTGGGAGAGTTACAGCACAAAGATATCTAGTTGATTTGAAGCAGTTCCGAGAAAGTCTAAACATAATCCCCACTTCTCCCTCCTGGCACTTTCCATGTGGGAGATATAGCAGGATGTATATTGGTTTTGAGGACAACTCAATGGACAGTGTAGGGAGAAAAGGTCCTGGCTCCTTGAATGCCGTTTCTGGAGACACTGCGATCAATGTGGGAGATATGTCAAGATGTGTGTTTGTTTTGAGGACGGCTCTCTGGAGAGTCTTAGCAAAGAGGTCACACAGATAATCAGAGCAATTCTCAGAGACACTGAGAACAAGCTCCACAATTCCCTCCTGGCACTTTCCCTGTAGGAGATACCGCAAGACGTTTCTGTATATTGGGCACAGCGCTCTGCAGGGTGTTAGCAGAGACTTTCCCGGGACAGTGAAACCCTATGTCAGAGACACTGAGAAGAAGCCCCAACGTTCCCTCCAGGCACTTTCAGTGTGGGTGCCTTCTCCACGTGGTTCCTGGTTTCACTGCAGCTCTGAAGAGAATGTTAGCAAAGAGGTAACCGGGACAGTGAAAACAGTACTCAAAGACAGGGAGAGCAAGCTCTCTCTTGGCACTTTCAATGTGGGACATACAGCGAGATGTTTGCTGCTTTTGCGTTTGGCTGTTGGGAGAGTTACAGCACAAAGATATCTAGTTGATTTGAAGCAGTTCCGAGAAAGTCTAAACATAATCCCCACTTCTCCCTCCTGGCACTTTCCATGTGGGAGATATAGCAGGATGTATATTGGTTTTGAGGACAACTCAATGGACAGTGTAGGGAGAAAAGGTCCTGGCTCCTTGAATGCCGTTTCTGGAGACACTGCGATCAATGTGGGAGATATGTCAAGATGTGTGTTTGTTTTGAGGACGGCTCTCTGGAGAGTCTTAGCAAAGAGGTCACACAGATAATCAGAGCAATTCTCAGAGACACTGAGAACAAGCTCCACAATTCCCTCCTGGCACTTTCCCTGTAGGAGATACCGCAAGACGTTTCTGTATATTGGGCACAGCGCTCTGCAGGGTGTTAGCAGAGACTTTCCCGGGACAGTGAAACCCTATGTCAGAGACACTGAGAAGAAGCCCCAACGTTCCCTCCAGGCACTTTCAGTGTGGGTGCCTTCTCCACGTGGTTCCTGGTTTCACTGCAGCTCTGAAGAGAATGTTAGCAAAGAGGTAACCGGGACAGTGAAAACAGTACTCAAAGACAGGGAGAGCAAGCTCTCTCTTGGCACTTTGGATGTGGGACATACAGCGAGATGTTTGCTGCTTTTGCGTTTGGCTGTTGGGAGAGTTACAGCACAAAGATATCTAGTTGATTTGAAGCAGTTCCGAGAAAGTCTAAACATAATCCCCACTTCTCCCTCCTGGCACTTTCCATGTGGGAGATATAGCAGGATGTATATTGGTTTTGAGGACAACTCAATGGAGAGTGTAGGGAGAAAAGGTCCTGGCTCCTTGAATGCCGTTTCTGGAGACACTGCGATCACTGTGGGAGATATGTCAAGATGTGTGTTTGTTTTGAGGACGGCTCTCTGGAGAGTCTTAGCAAAGAGGTCACACAGATAATCAGAGCAATTCTCAGAGACACTGAGAACAAGCTCCACAATTCCCTCCTGGCACTTTCCCTGTAGGAGATACCGCAAGACGTTTCTGTATATTGGGCACAGCGCTCTGCACGGTGTTAGCAGAGACTTTCCCGGGACAGTGAAACCCTATGTCAGAGACACTGAGAAGAAGCCCCAACGTTCCCTCCAGGCACTTTCAGTGTGGGTGCCTTCTCCACATGGTTCCTGGTTTCACTGCAGCTCTGAAGAGAATGTTAGCAAAGAGGTAACCGGGACAGTGAAAACAGTACTCAAAGACAGGGAGAGCAAGCTCTCTCTTGGCACTTTGGATGTGGGACATACAGCGAGATGTTTGCTGCTTTTGCGTTTGGCTGTTGGGAGATTTACAGCACAAAGATATCTAGTTGATTTGAAGCAGTTCCGAGAAAGTCTAAACATAATCCCCACTTCTCCCTCCTGGCACTTTCCATGTGGGAGATATAGCAGGATGTATATTGGTTTTGAGGACAACTCAATGGACAGTGTAGGGAGAAAAGGTCCTGGCTCCTTGAATGCCGTTTCTGGAGACACTGCGATCACTGTGGGAGATATGTCAAGATGTGTGTTGGTTTTGAGGACGGCTCTCTGGAGAGTCTTAGCAAAGAGGTCACACAGATAATCAGAGCAATTCTCAGAGACACTGAGAACAAGCTCCACAATTCCCTCCTGGCACTTTCCCTGTAGGAGATACCGCAAGACCTTTCTGTATATTGGGCACAGCGCTCTGCACGGTGTTAGCAGAGACTTTCCCGGGACAGTGAAACCCTATGTCAGAGACACTGAGAAGAAGCCCCAATGTTCCCTCCAGGCACTTTCAGTGTGGGTGCCTTCTCCACGTGGTTCCTGGTTTCACTGCAGCTCTGAAGAATATGTTAGCAAAGAGGTAACCGGGACAGTGAAAACAGTACTCAAAGACAGGGAGAGCAAGCTCTCTCTTGGCACTTTGGATGTGGGACATACAGCGAGATGTTTGCTGCTTTTGCGTTTGGCTGTTGGGAGAGTTACAGCACAAAGATATCTAGTTGATTTGAAGCAGTTCCGAGAAAGTCTAAACATAATCCCCACTTCTCCCTCCTGGCACTTTCCATGTGGGAGATATAGCAGGATGTATATTGGTTTTGAGGACAACTCAATGGACAGTGTAGGGAGAAAAGGTCCTGGCTCCTTGAATGCCGTTTCTGGAGACACTGCGATCAATGTGGGAGATATGTCAAGATGTGTGTTGGTTTTGAGGACGGCTCTCTGGAGAGTCTTAGCAAAGAGGTCACACAGATAATCAGAGCAATTCTCAGAGACACTGAGAACAAGCTCCACAATTCCCTCCTGGCACTTTCCCTGTAGGAGATACCGCAAGACGTTTCTGTATATTGGGCACAGCGCTCTGCAGGGTGTTAGCAGAGACTTTCCCGGGACAGTGAAACCCTATGTCAGAGACACTGAGAAGAAGCCCCAATGTTCCCTCCAGGCACTTTCAGTGTGGGTGCCTTCTCCACGTGGTTCCTGGTTTCACTGCAGCTCTGAAGAGAATGTTAGCAAAGAGGTAAC
The DNA here is from genome assembly GCF_963924245.1 of Chroicocephalus ridibundus. NCBI lineage: Eukaryota > Metazoa > Chordata > Aves > Charadriiformes > Laridae > Chroicocephalus > Chroicocephalus ridibundus. The sequence continues at coordinate 28,478 of NW_026961306.1, forward strand.
CGGGACAGTGAAAACAGTACTCAAAGACAGGGAGAGCAAGCTCTCTCTTGGCACTTTGGATGTGGGACATACAGCGAGATGTTTGCTGCTTTTGCGTTTGGCTGTTGGGAGATTTACAGCACAAAGATATCTAGTTGATTTGAAGCAGTTCCGAGAAAGTCTAAACATAATCCCCACTTCTCCCTCCTGGCACTTTCCATGTGGGAGATATAGCAGGATGTATATTGGTTTTGAGGACAACTCAATGGACAGTGTAGGGAGAAAAGGTCCTGGCTCCTTGAATGCCGTTTCTGGAGACACTGCGATCACTGTGGGAGATATGTCAAGATGTGTGTTGGTTTTGAGGACGGCTCTCTGGAGAGTCTTAGCAAAGAGGTCACACAGATAATCAGAGCAATTCTCAGAGACACTGAGAACAAGCTCCACAATTCCCTCCTGGCACTTTCCCTGTAGGAGATACCGCAAGACGTTTCTGTATATTGGGCACAGCGCTCTGCACGGTGTTAGCAGAGACTTTCCCGGGACAGTGAAACCCTATGTCAGAGACACTGAGAAGAAGCCCCAATGTTCCCTCCAGGCACTTTCAGTGTGGGTGCCTTCTCCACATGGTTCCTGGTTTCACTGCAGCTCTGAAGAGAATGTTAGCAAAGAGGTAACCGGGACAGTGAAAACAGTACTCAAAGACAGGGAGAGCAAGCTCTCTCTTGGCACTTTGGATGTGGGACATAGAGCGAGATGTTTGCTGCTTTTGCGTTTGGCTGTTGGGAGAGTTACAGCACAAAGATATCTAGTTGATTTGAAGCAGTTCCGAGAAAGTCTAAACATAATCCCCACTTCTCCCTCCTGGCACTTTCCATGTGGGAGATATAGCAGGATGTATATTGGTTTTGAGGACAACTCAATGGAGAGTGTAGGGAGAAAAGGTCCTGGCTCCTTGAATGCCGTTTCTGGAGACACTGCGATCACTGTGGGAGATATGTCAAGATGTGTGTTGGTTTTGAGGACGGCTCTCTGGAGAGTCTTAGCAAAGAGGTCACACAGATAATCAGAGCAATTCTCAGAGACACTGAGAACAAGCTCCACAATTCCCTCCTGGCACTTTCCCTGTAGGAGATACCGCAAGACGTTTCTGTATATTGGGCACAGCGCTCTGCACGGTGTTAGCAGAGACTTTCCCGGGACAGCGAAACCCTATGTCAGAGACACTGAGAAGAAGCCCCAACGTTCCCTCCAGGCACTTTCAGTGTGGGTGCCTTCTCCACGTGGTTCCTGGTTTCACTGCAGCTCTGAAGAGAACGTTAGCAGAGAGGTAACCGGGACAGTGAAAACAGTACTCAAAGACAGGGAGAGCAAGCTCTCTCTTGGCACTTTGGATGTGGGACATACAGCGAGATGTTTGCTGCTTTTGCGTTTGGCTGTTGGGAGAGTTACAGCACAAAGATATCTAGTTGATTTGAAGCAGTTCCGAGAAAGTCTAAACATAATCCCCACTTCTCCCTCCTGGCACTTTCCATGTGGGAGATATAGCAGGATGTATATTGGTTTTGAGGACAACTCAATGGAGAGTGTAGGGAGAAAAGTTCCTGGCTCCTTGAATGCCGTTTCTGGAGACACTGCGATCAATGTGGGAGATATGTCAAGATGTGTGTTTGTTTTGAGGACGGCTCTCTGGAGAGTCTTAGCAAAGAGGTCACACAGATAATCAGAGCAATTCTCAGAGACACTGAGAACAAGCTCCACAATTCCCTCCTGGCACTTTCCCTGTAGGAGATACCGCAAGACCTTTCTGTATAGTGGGCACAGCGCTCTGCAGGGTGTTAGCAGAGACTTTCCCGGGACAGTGAAACCCTATGTCAGAGACACTGAGAAGAAGCCCCAATGTTCCCTCCAGGCACTTTCAGTGTGGGTGCCTTCTCCACGTGGTTCCTGGTTTCACTGCAGCTCTGAAGAGAATGTTAGCAAAGAGGTAACCGGGACAGTGAAAACAGTACTCAAAGACAGGGAGAGCAAGCTCTCTCTTGGCACTTTGGATGTGGGACATACAGCGAGATGTTTGCTGCATTTGCGTTTGGATGTAGGGAGATTTACAGCACAAAGATATCTAGTTGATTTGAAGCAGTTCCGAGAAAGTCTAAACATAATCCCCACTTCTCCCTCCTGGCACTTTCCATGTGGGAGATATAGCAGGATGTATATTGGTTTTGAGGACAACTCAATGGAGAGTGTAGGGAGAAAAGGTCCTGGCTCCTTGAATGCCGTTTCTGGAGACACTGCGACCACTGTGGGAGATATGTCAAGATGTGTGTTTGTTTTGAGGACGGCTCTCTGGAGAGTCTTAGCAAAGAGGTCACACAGATAATCAGAGCAATTCTCAGAGACACTGAGAACAAGCTCCACAATTCCCTCCTGGCACTTTCCCTGTAGGAGATACCGCAAGACGTTTCTGTATAGTGGGCACAGCGCTCTGCACGGTGTTAGCAGAGACTTTCCCGGGACAGTGAAACCCTATGTCAGAGACACTGAGAAGAAGCCCCAATGTTCCCTCCAGGCACTTTCAGTGTGGGTGCCTTCTCCACGTGGTTCCTGGTTTCACTGCAGCTCTGAAGAGAATGTTAGCAAAGAGGTAACCGGGACAGTGAAAACAGTACTCAAAGACAGGGAGAGCAAGCTCTCTCTTGGCACTTTGGATGTGGGACATACAGCGAGATGTTTGCTGCTTTTGCGTTTGGCTGTTGGGAGATTTACAGCACAAAGATATCTAGTTGATTTGAAGCAGTTCCGAGAAAGTCTAAACATAATCCCCACTTCTCCCTCCTGGCACTTTCCATGTGGGAGATATAGCAGGATGTATATTGGTTTTGAGGACAACTCAATGGAGAGTGTAGGGAGAAAAGGTCCTGGCTCCTTGAATGCCGTTTCTGGAGACACTGCGATCACTGTGGGAGATATGTCAAGATGTGTGTTGGTTTTGAGGACGGCTCTCTGGAGAGTCTTAGCAAAGAGGTCACACAGATAATCAGAGCAATTCTCAGAGACACTGAGAACAAGCTCCACAATTCCCTCCTGGCACTTTCCCTGTAGGAGATACCGCAAGACGTTTCTGTATAGTGGGCACAGCGCTCTGCACGGTGTTAGCAGAGACTTTCCAGGGACAGTGAAACCCTATGTCAGAGACACTGAGAAGAAGCCCCAATGTTCCCTCCAGGCACTTTCAGTGTGGGTGCCTTCTCCACGTGGTTCCTGGTTTCACTGCAGCTCTGAAGAGAATGTTAGCCAAGAGGTAACCGGGACAGTGAAAACAGTACTCAAAGACAGGGAGAGCAAGCTCTCTCTTGGCACTTTGGATGTGGGACATACAGCGAGATGTTTGCTGCTTTTGCGTTTGGCTGTTGGGAGATTTACAGCACAAAGATATCTAGTTGATTTGAAGCAGTTCCGAGAAAGTCTAAACATAATCCCCACTTCTCCCTCCTGGCACTTTCCATGTGGGAGATATAGCAGGATGTATATTGGTTTTGAGGACAACTCAATGGAGAGTGTAGGGAGAAAAGGTCCTGGCTCCTTGAATGCCGTTTCTGGAGACACTGCGACCACTGTGGGAGATATGTCAAGATGTGTGTTTGTTTTGAGGACGGCTCTCTGGAGAGTCTTAGCAAAGAGGTCACACAGATAATCAGAGCAATTCTCAGAGACACTGAGAACAAGCTCCACAATTCCCTCCTGGCACTTTCCCTGTAGGAGATACCGCAAGACGTTTCTGTATATTGGGCACAGCGCTCTGCACGGTGTTAGCAGAGACTTTCCCGGGACAGTGAAACCCTATGTCAGAGACACTGAGAAGAAGCCCCAATGTTCCCTCCAGGCACTTTCAGTGTGGGTGCCTTCTCCACGTGGTTCCTGGTTTCACTGCAGCTCTGAAGAGAATGTTAGCAAAGAGGTAACCGGGACAGTGAAAACAGTACTCAAAGACAGGGAGAGCAAGCTCTCTCTTGGCACTTTGGATGTGGGACATACAGCGAGATGTTTGCTGCTTTTGCGTTTGGCTGTTGGGAGAGTTACAGCACAAAGATATCTAGTTGATTTGAAGCAGTTCCGAGAAAGTCTAAACATAATCCCCACTTCTCCCTCCTGGCACTTTCCATGTGGGAGATATAGCAGGATGTATATTGGTTTTGAGGACAACTCAATGGAGAGTGTAGGGAGAAAAGGTCCTGGCTCCTTGAATGCCGTTTCTGGAGACACTGCGACCACTGTGGGAGATATGTCAAGATGTGTGTTTGTTTTGAGGACGGCTCTCTGGAGAGTCTTAGCAAAGAGGTCACACAGATAATCAGAGCAATTCTCAGAGACACTGAGAACAAGCTCCACAATTCCCTCCTGGCACTTTCCCTGTAGGAGATACCGCAAGACGTTTCTGTATAGTGGGCACAGCGCTCTGCACGGTGTTAGCAGAGACTTTCCCGGGACAGTGAAACCCTATGTCAGAGACACTGAGAAGAAGCCCCAATGTTCCCTCCAGGCACTTTCAGTGTGGGTGCATTCTCCACGTGGTTCCTGGTTTCACTGCAGCTCTGAAGAGAACGTTAGCAAAGAGGTAACCGGGACAGTGAAAACAGTACTCAAAGACAGGGAGAGCAAGCTCTCTCTTGGCACTTTGGATGTGGGACATAGAGCGAGATGTTTGCTGCTTTTGCGTTTGGCTGTTGGGAGATTTACAGCACAAAGATATCTAGTTGATTTGAAGCAGTTCCGAGAAAGTCTAAACATAATCCCCACTTCTCCCTCCTGGCACTTTCCATGTGGGAGATATAGCAGGATGTATATTGGTTTTGAGGACAACTCAATGGACAGTGTAGGGAGAAAAGGTCCTGGCTCCTTGAATGCCGTTTCTGGAGACACTGCGATCACTGTGGGAGATATGTCAAGATGTGTGTTTGTTTTGAGGACGGCTCTCTGGAGAGTCTTAGCAAAGAGGTCACACAGATAATCAGAGCAATTCTCAGAGACACTGAGAACAAGCTCGACAATTCCCTCCTGGCACTTTCCCTGTAGGAGATACCGCAAGACGTTTCTGTACATTGGGCACAGCGCTCTGCAGGGTGTTAGCAGAGACTTTCCCGGGACAGTGAAACCCTATGTCAGAGACACTGAGAAGAAGCCCCAACGTTCCCTCCAGGCACTTTCAGTGTGGGTGCCTTCTCCACGTGGTTCCTGGTTTCACTGCAGCTCTGAAGAGAATGTTAGCAAAGAGGTAACCGGGACAGTGAAAACAGTACTCAAAGACAGGGAGAGCAAGCTCTCTCTTGGCACTTTCAATGTGGGACATACAGCGAGATGTTTGCTGCTTTTGCGTTTGGCTGTTGGGAGATTTACAGCACAAAGATATCTAGTTGATTTGAAGCAGTTCCGAGAAAGTCTAAACATAATCCCCACTTCTCCCTCCTGGCACTTTCCATGTGGAAGATATAGCAGGATGTATATTGGTTTTGAGGACAACTCAATGGAGAGTGTAGGGAGAAAAGTTCCTGGCTCCTTGAATGCCGTTTCTGGAGACACTGCGATCAATGTGGGAGATATGTCAAGATGTGTGTTGGTTTTGAGGACGGCTCTCTGGAGAGTCTTAGCAAAGAGGTCACACAGATAATCAGAGCAATTCTCAGAGACACTGAGAACAAGCTCCACAATTCCCTCCTGGCACTTTCCCTGTAGGAGATACCGCAAGACGTTTCTGTATAGTGGGCACAGCGCTCTGCAGGGTGTTAGCAGAGACTTTCCCGGGACAGTGAAACCCTATGTCAGAGACACTGAGAAGAAGCCCCAATGTTCCCTCCAGGCACTTTCAGTGTGGGTGCCTTCTCCACGTGGTTCCTGGTTTCACTGCAGCTCTGAAGAGAATGTTAGCAAAGAGGTAACCGGGACAGTGAAAACAGTACTCAAAGACAGGGAGAGCAAGCTCTCTCTTGGCACTTTGGATGTGGGACATACAGCGAGATGTTTGCTGCTTTTGCGTTTGGCTGTTGGGAGAGTTACAGCACAAAGATATCTAGTTGATTTGAAGCAGTTCCGAGAAAGTCTAAACATAATCCCCACTTCTCCCTCCTGGCACTTTCCATGTGGGAGATATAGCAGGATGTATATTGGTTTTGAGGACAACTCAATGGAGAGTGTAGGGAGAAAAGGTCCTGGCTCCTTGAATGCCGTTTCTGGAGACACTGCGACCACTGTGGGAGATATGTCAAGATGTGTGTTTGTTTTGAGGACGGCTCTCTGGAGAGTCTTAGCAAAGAGGTCACACAGATAATCAGAGCAATTCTCAGAGACACTGAGAACAAGCTCGACAATTCCCTCCTGGCACTTTCCCTGTAGGAGATACCGCAAGACGTTTCTGTATAGTGGGCACAGCGCTCTGCACGGTGTTAGCAGAGACTTTCCCGGGACAGTGAAACCCTATGTCAGAGACACTGAGAAGAAGCCCCAATGTTCCCTCCAGGCACTTTCAGTGTGGGTGCATTCTCCACGTGGTTCCTGGTTTCACTGCAGCTCTGAAGAGAACGTTAGCAAAGAGGTAACCGGGACAGTGAAAACAGTACTCAAAGACAGGGAGAGCAAGCTCTCTCTTGGCACTTTCAATGTGGGACATACAGCGAGATGTTTGCTGCTTTTGCGTTTGGCTGTTGGGAGATTTACAGCACAAAGATATCTAGTTGATTTGAAGCAGTTCCGAGAAAGTCTAAACATAATCCCCACTTCTCCCTCCTGGCACTTTCCATGTGGGAGATATAGCAGGATGTATATTGGTTTTGAGGACAACTCAATGGACAGTGTAGGGAGAAAAGGTCCTGGCTCCTTGAATGCCGTTTCTGGAGACACTGCGATCACTGTGGGAGATATGTCAAGATGTGTGTTTGTTTTGAGGACGGCTCTCTGGAGAGTCTTAGCAAAGAGGTCACACAGATAATCAGAGCAATTCTCAGAGACACTGAGAACAAGCTCCACAATTCCCTCCTGGCACTTTCCCTGTAGGAGATACCGCAAGACGTTTCTGTATAGTGGGCACAGCGCTCTGCAGGGTGTTAGCAGAGACTTTCCCGGGACAGTGAAACCCTATGTCAGAGACACTGAGAAGAAGCCCCAATGTTCCCTCCAGGCACTTTCAGTGTGGGTGCCTTCTCCACGTGGTTCCTGGTTTCACTGCAGCTCTGAAGAGAATGTTAGCAAAGAGGTAACCGGGACAGTGAAAACAGTACTCAAAGACAGGGAGAGCAAGCTCTCTCTTGGCACTTTCAATGTGGGACATACAGCGAGATGTTTGCTGCTTTTGCGTTTGGCTGTTGGGAGAGTTTCAGCACAAAGATATCTAGTTGATTTGAAGCAGTTCCGAGAAAGTCTAAACATAATCCCCACTTCTCCCTCCTGGCACTTTCCATGTGGGAGATATAGCAGGATGTATATTGGTTTTGAGGACAACTCAATGGACAGTGTAGGGAGAAAAGGTCCTGGCTCCTTGAATGCCGTTTCTGGAGACACTGCGATCAATGTGGGAGATATGTCAAGATGTGTGTTGGTTTTGAGGACGGCTCTCTGGAGAGTCTTAGCAAAGAGGTCACACAGATAATCAGAGCAATTCTCAGAGACACTGAGAACAAGCTCCACAATTCCCTCCTGGCACTTTCCCTGTAGGAGATACCGCAAGACGTTTCTGTATAGTGGGCACAGCGCTCTGCAGGGTGTTAGCAGAGACTTTCCCGGGACAGTGAAACCCTATGTCAGAGACACTGAGAAGAAGCCCCAATGTTCCCTCCAGGCACTTTCAGTGTGGGTGCCTTCTCCACGTGGTTCCTGGTTTCACTGCAGCTCTGAAGAGAATGTTAGCAAAGAGGTAACCGGGACAGTGAAAACAGTACTCAAAGACAGGGAGAGCAAGCTCTCTCTTGGCACTTTCAATGTGGGACATACAGCGAGATGTTTGCTGCTTTTGCGTTTGGCTGTTGGGAGAGTTTCAGCACAAAGATATCTAGTTGATTTGAAGCAGTTCCGAGAAAGTCTAAACATAATCCCCACTTCTCCCTCCTGGCACTTTCCATGTGGGAGATATAGCAGGATGTATATTGGTTTTGAGGACAACTCAATGGACAGTGTAGGGAGAAAAGGTCCTGGCTCCTTGAATGCCGTTTCTGGAGACACTGCGATCACTGTGGGAGATATGTCAAGATGTGTGTTTGTTTTGAGGACGGCTCTCTGGAGAGTCTTAGCAAAGAGGTCACACAGATAATCAGAGCAATTCTCAGAGACACTGAGAACAAGCTCCACAATTCCCTCCTGGCACTTTCCCTGTAGGAGATACCGCAAGACGTTTCTGTATATTGGGCACAGCGCTCTGCACGGTGTTAGCAGAGACTTTCCCGGGACAGTGAAACCCTATGTCAGAGACACTGAGAAGAAGCCCCAATGTTCCCTCCAGGCACTTTCAGTGTGGGTGCCTTCTCCACGTGGTTCCTGGTTTCACTGCAGCTCTGAAGAGAATGTTAGCAAAGAGGTAACCGGGACAGTGAAAACAGTACTCAAAGACAGGGAGAGCAAGCTCTCTCTTGGCACTTTGGATGTGGGACATACAGCGAGATGTTTGCTGCTTTTGCGTTTGGCTGTTGGGAGAGTTACAGCACAAAGATATCTAGTTGATTTGAAGCAGTTCCGAGAAAGTCTAAACATAATCCCCACTTCTCCCTCCTGGCACTTTCCATGTGGGAGATATAGCAGGATGTATATTGGTTTTGAGGACAACTCAATGGACAGTGTAGGGAGAAAAGGTCCTGGCTCCTTGAATGCCGTTTCTGGAGACACTGCGACCACTGTGGGAGATATGTCAAGATGTGTGTTTGTTTTGAGGACGGCTCTCTGGAGAGTCTTAGCAAAGAGGTCACACAGATAATCAGAGCAATTCTCAGAGACACTGAGAACAAGCTCCACAATTCCCTCCTGGCACTTTCCCTGTAGGAGATACCGCAAGACGTTTCTGTATATTGGGCACAGCGCTCTGCACGGTGTTAGCAGAGACTTTCCCGGGACAGTGAAACCCTATGTCAGAGACACTGAGAAGAAGCCCCAATGTTCCCTCCAGGCACTTTCAGTGTGGGTGCATTCTCCACGTGGTTCCTGGTTTCACTGCAGCTCTGAAGAGAACGTTAGCAAAGAGGTAACCGGGACAGTGAAAACAGTACTCAAAGACAGGGAGAGCAAGCTCTCTCTTGGCACTTTCAATGTGGGACATACAGCGAGATGTTTGCTGCTTTTGCGTTTGGCTGTAGGGAGATTTACAGCACAAAGATATCTAGTTGATTTGAAGCAGTTCCGAGAAAGTCTAAACATAATCGCCACTTCTCCCTCCTGGCACTTTCCATGTGGGAGATATAGCAGGATGTATATTGGTTTTGAGGACAACTCAATGGAGAGTGTAGGGAGAAAAGGTCCTGGCTCCTTGAATGCCGTTTCTGGAGACACTGCGATCACTGTGGGAGATATGTCAAGATGTGTGTTTGTTTTGAGGACGGCTCTCTGGAGAGTCTTAGCAAAGAGGTCACACAGATAATCAGAGCAATTCTCAGAGACACTGAGAACAAGCTCCACAATTCCCTCCTGGCACTTTCCCTGTAGGAGATACCGCAAGACGTTTCTGTATATTGGGCACAGCGCTCTGCAGGGTGTTAGCAGAGACTTTCCCGGGACAGTGAAACCCTATGTCAGAGACACTGAGAAGAAGCCCCAACGTTCCCTCCAGGCACTTTCAGTGTGGGTGCCTTCTCCACGTGGTTCCTGGTTCCACTGCAGCTCTGAAGAATATGTTAGCAAAGAGGTAACCGGGACAGTGAAAACAGTACTCAAAGACAGGGAGAGCAAGCTCTCTCTTGGCACTTTGGATGTGGGACATACAGCGAGATGTTTGCTGCTTTTGCGTTTGGCTGTTGGGAGATTTACAGCACAAAGATATCTAGTTGATTTGAAGCAGTTCCGAGAAAGTCTAAACATAATCCCCACTTCTCCCTCCTGGCACTTTCCATGTGGGAGATATAGCAGGATGTATATTGGTTTTGAGGACAACTCAATGGACAGTGTAGGGAGAAAAGGTCCTGGCTCCTTGAATGCCGTTTCTGGAGACACTGCGATCAATGTGGGAGATATGTCAAGATGTGTGTTGGTTTTGAGGACGGCTCTCTGGAGAGTCTTAGCAAAGAGGTCACACAGATAATCAGAGCAATTCTCAGAGACACTGAGAACAAGCTCCACAATTCCCTCCTGGCACTTTCCCTGTAGGAGATACCGCAAGACGTTTCTGTATAGTGGGCACAGCGCTCTGCACGGTGTTAGCAGAGACTTTCCCGGGACAGTGAAACCCTATGTCAGAGACACTGAGAAGAAGCCCCAACGTTCCCTCCAGGCACTTTCAGTGTGGGTGCCTTCTCCACGTGGTTCCTGGTTTCACTGCAGCTCTGAAGAGAATGTTAGCAAAGAGGTAACCGGGACAGTGAAAACAGTACTCAAAGACAGGGAGAGCAAGCTCTCTCTTGGCACTTTCAATGTGGGACATACAGCGAGATGTTTGCTGCTTTTGCGTTTGGCTGTTGGGAGAGTTACAGCACAAAGATATCTAGTTGATTTGAAGCAGTTCCGAGAAAGTCTAAACATAATCCCCACTTCTCCCTCCTGGCACTTTCCATGTGGGAGATATAGCAGGATGTATATTGGTTTTGAGGACAACTCAATGGACAGTGTAGGGAGAAAAGGTCCTGGCTCCTTGAATGCCGTTTCTGGAGACACTGCGATCAATGTGGGAGATATGTCAAGATGTGTGTTGGTTTTGAGGACGGCTCTCTGGAGAGTCTTAGCAAAGAGGTCACACAGATAATCAGAGCAATTCTCAGAGACACTGAGAACAAGCTCCACAATTCCCTCCTGGCACTTTCCCTGTAGGAGATACCGCAAGACGTTTCTGTATAGTGGGCACAGCGCTCTGCAGGGTGTTAGCAGAGACTTTCCCGGGACAGTGAAACCCTATGTCAGAGACACTGAGAAGAAGCCCCAATGTTCCCTCCAGGCACTTTCAGTGTGGGTGCCTTCTCCACGTGGTTCCTGGTTTCACTGCAGCTCTGAAGAGAATGTTAGCAAAGAGGTAACCGGGACAGTGAAAACAGTACTCAAAGACAGGGAGAGCAAGCTCTCTCTTGGCACTTTCAATGTGGGACATACAGCGAGATGTTTGCTGCTTTTGCGTTTGGCTGTTGGGAGAGTTTCAGCACAAAGATATCTAGTTGATTTGAAGCAGTTCCGAGAAAGTCTAAACATAATCCCCACTTCTCCCTCCTGGCACTTTCCATGTGGGAGATATAGCAGGATGTATATTGGTTTTGAGGACAACTCAATGGACAGTGTAGGGAGAAAAGGTCCTGGCTCCTTGAATGCCGTTTCTGGAGACACTGCGATCACTGTGGGAGATATGTCAAGATGTGTGTTTGTTTTGAGGACGGCTCTCTGGAGAGTCTTAGCAAAGAGGTCACACAGATAATCAGAGCAATTCTCAGAGACACTGAGAACAAGCTCCACAATTCCCTCCTGGCACTTTCCCTGTAGGAGATACCGCAAGACGTTTCTGTATATTGGGCACAGCGCTCTGCACGGTGTTAGCAGAGACTTTCCCGGGACAGTGAAACCCTATGTCAGAGACACTGAGAAGAAGCCCCAATGTTCCCTCCAGGCACTTTCAGTGTGGGTGCCTTCTCCACGTGGTTCCTGGTTTCACTGCAGCTCTGAAGAGAATGTTAGCAAAGAGGTAACCGGGACAGTGAAAACAGTACTCAAAGACAGGGAGAGCAAGCTCTCTCTTGGCACTTTGGATGTGGGACATACAGCGAGATGTTTGCTGCTTTTGCGTTTGGCTGTTGGGAGAGTTACAGCACAAAGATATCTAGTTGATTTGAAGCAGTTCCGAGAAAGTCTAAACATAATCCCCACTTCTCCCTCCTGGCACTTTCCATGTGGGAGATATAGCAGGATGTATATTGGTTTTGAGGACAACTCAATGGACAGTGTAGGGAGAAAAGGTCCTGGCTCCTTGAATGCCGTTTCTGGAGACACTGCGACCACTGTGGGAGATATGTCAAGATGTGTGTTTGTTTTGAGGACGGCTCTCTGGAGAGTCTTAGCAAAGAGGTCACACAGATAATCAGAGCAATTCTCAGAGACACTGAGAACAAGCTCCACAATTCCCTCCTGGCACTTTCCCTGTAGGAGATACCGCAAGACGTTTCTGTATATTGGGCACAGCGCTCTGCACGGTGTTAGCAGAGACTTTCCCGGGACAGTGAAACCCTATGTCAGAGACACTGAGAAGAAGCCCCAATGTTCCCTCCAGGCACTTTCAGTGTGGGTGCATTCTCCACGTGGTTCCTGGTTTCACTGCAGCTCTGAAGAGAACGTTAGCAAAGAGGTAACCGGGACAGTGAAAACAGTACTCAAAGACAGGGAGAGCAAGCTCTCTCTTGGCACTTTCAATGTGGGACATACAGCGAGATGTTTGCTGCTTTTGCGTTTGGCTGTAGGGAGATTTACAGCACAAAGATATCTAGTTGATTTGAAGCAGTTCCGAGAAAGTCTAAACATAATCCCCACTTCTCCCTCCTGGCACTTTCCATGTGGGAGATATAGCAGGATGTATATTGGTTTTGAGGACAACTCAATGGACAGTGTAGGGAGAAAAGGTCCTGGCTCCTTGAATGCCGTTTCTGGAGACACTGCGATCACTGTGGGAGATATGTCAAGATGTGTGTTTGTTTTGAGGACGGCTCTCTGGAGAGTCTTAGCAAAGAGGTCACACAGATAATCAGAGCAATTCTCAGAGACACTGAGAACAAGCTCCACAATTCCCTCCTGGCACTTTCCCTGTAGGAGATACCGCAAGACGTTTCTGTATATTGGGCACAGCGCTCTGCAGGGTGTTAGCAGAGACTTTCCCGGGACAGTGAAACCCTATGTCAGAGACACTGAGAAGAAGCCCCAACGTTCCCTCCAGGCACTTTCAGTGTGGGTGCCTTCTCCACGTGGTTCCTGGTTCCACTGCAGCTCTGAAGAATATGTTAGCAAAGAGGTAACCGGGACAGTGAAAACAGTACTCAAAGACAGGGAGAGCAAGCTCTCTCTTGGCACTTTGGATGTGGGACATACAGCGAGATGTTTGCTGCTTTTGCGTTTGGCTGTTGGGAGATTTACAGCACAAAGATATCTAGTTGATTTGAAGCAGTTCCGAGAAAGTCTAAACATAATCCCCACTTCTCCCTCCTGGCACTTTCCATGTGGGAGATATAGCAGGATGTATATTGGTTTTGAGGACAACTCAATGGACAGTGTAGGGAGAAAAGGTCCTGGCTCCTTGAATGCCGTTTCTGGAGACACTGCGATCACTGTGGGAGATATGTCAAGATGTGTGTTTGTTTTGAGGACGGCTCTCTGGAGAGTCTTAGCAAAGAGGTCACACAGATAATCAGAGCAATTCTCAGAGACACTGAGAACAAGCTCCACAATTCCCTCCTGGCACTTTCCCTGTAGGAGATACCGCAAGACGTTTCTGTATATTGGGCACAGCGCTCTGCAGGGTGTTAGCAGAGACTTTCCCGGGACAGTGAAACCCTATGTCAGAGACACTGAGAAGAAGCCCCAATGTTCCCTCCAGGCACTTTCAGTGTGGGTGCCTTCTCCACGTGGTTCCTGGTTTCACTGCAGCTCTGAAGAGAATGTTAGCAAAGAGGTAACCGGGACAGTGAAAACAGTACTCAAAGACAGGGAGAGCAAGCTCTCTCTTGGCACTTTGGATGTGGGACATACAGCGAGATGTTTGCTGCTTTTGCGTTTGGCTGTTGGGAGATTTACAGCACAAAGATATCTAGTTGATTTGAAGCAGTTCCGAGAAAGTCTAAACATAATCCCCACTTCTCCCTCCTGGCACTTTCCATGTGGGAGATATAGCAGGATGTATATTGGTTTTGAGGACAACTCAATGGACAGTGTAGGGAGAAAAGGTCCTGGCTCCTTGAATGCCGTTTCTGGAGACACTGCGACCACTGTGGGAGATATGTCAAGATGTGTGTTTGTTTTGAGGACGGCTCTCTGGAGAGTCTTAGCAAAGAGGTCACACAGATAATCAGAGCAATTCTCAGAGACACTGAGAACAAGCTCCACAATTCCCTCCTGGCACTTTCCCTGTAGGAGATACCGCAAGACGTTTCTGTATAGTGGGCACAGCGCTCTGCACGGTGTTAGCAGAGACTTTCCCGGGACAGTGAAACCCTATGTCAGAGACACTGAGAAGAAGCCCCAATGTTCCCTCCAGGCACTTTCAGTGTGGGTGCATTCTCCACGTGGTTCCTGGTTTCACTGCAGCTCTGAAGAGAACGTTAGCAAAGAGGTAACCGGGACAGTGAAAACAGTACTCAAAGACAGGGAGAGCAAGCTCTCTCTTGGCACTTTCAATGTGGGACATACAGCGAGATGTTTGCTGCTTTTGCGTTTGGCTGTAGGGAGATTTACAGCACAAAGATATCTAGTTGATTTGAAGCAGTTCCGAGAAAGTCTAAACATAATCCCCACTTCTCCCTCCTGGCACTTTCCATGTGGGAGATATAGCAGGATGTATATTGGTTTTGAGGACAACTCAATGGACAGTGTAGGGAGAAAAGGTCCTGGCTCCTTGAATGCCGTTTCTGGAGACACTGCGATCACTGTGGGAGATATGTCAAGATGTGTGTTTGTTTTGAGGACGGCTCTCTGGAGAGTCTTAGCAAAGAGGTCACACAGATAATCAGAGCAATTCTCAGAGACACTGAGAACAAGCTCCACAATTCCCTCCTGGCACTTTCCCTGTAGGAGATACCGCAAGACGTTTCTGTATATTGGGCACAGCGCTCTGCAGGGTGTTAGCAGAGACTTTCCCGGGACAGTGAAACCCTATGTCAGAGACACTGAGAAGAAGCCCCAACGTTCCCTCCAGGCACTTTCAGTGTGGGTGCCTTCTCCACGTGGTTCCTGGTTCCACTGCAGCTCTGAAGAATATGTTAGCAAAGAGGTAACCGGGACAGTGAAAACAGTACTCAAAGACAGGGAGAGCAAGCTCTCTCTTGGCACTTTGGATGTGGGACATACAGCGAGATGTTTGCTGCTTTTGCGTTTGGCTGTTGGGAGATTTACAGCACAAAGATATCTAGTTGATTTGAAGCAGTTCCGAGAAAGTCTAAACATAATCCCCACTTCTCCCTCCTGGCACTTTCCATGTGGGAGATATAGCAGGATGTATATTGGTTTTGAGGACAACTCAATGGACAGTGTAGGGAGAAAAGGTCCTGGCTCCTTGAATGCCGTTTCTGGAGACACTGCGATCAATGTGGGAGATATGTCAAGATGTGTGTTGGTTTTGAGGACGGCTCTCTGGAGAGTCTTAGCAAAGAGGTCACACAGATAATCAGAGCAATTCTCAGAGACACTGAGAACAAGCTCCACAATTCCCTCCTGGCACTTTCCCTGTAGGAGATACCGCAAGACGTTTCTGTATAGTGGGCACAGCGCTCTGCACGGTGTTAGCAGAGACTTTCCCGGGACAGTGAAACCCTATGTCAGAGACACTGAGAAGAAGCCCCAACGTTCCCTCCAGGCACTTTCAGTGTGGGTGCCTTCTCCACGTGGTTCCTGGTTTCACTGCAGCTCTGAAGAGAATGTTAGCAAAGAGGTAACCGGGACAGTGAAAACAGTACTCAAAGACAGGGAGAGCAAGCTCTCTCTTGGCACTTTCAATGTGGGACATACAGCGAGATGTTTGCTGCTTTTGCGTTTGGCTGTTGGGAGAGTTTCAGCACAAAGATATCTAGTTGATTTGAAGCAGTTCCGAGAAAGTCTAAACATAATCCCCACTTCTCCCTCCTGGCACTTTCCATGTGGGAGATATAGCAGGATGTATATTGGTTTTGAGGACAACTCAATGGACAGTGTAGGGAGAAAAGGTCCTGGCTCCTTGAATGCCGTTTCTGGAGACACTGCGATCAATGTGGGAGATATGTCAAGATGTGTGTTGGTTTTGAGGACGGCTCTCTGGAGAGTCTTAGCAAAGAGGTCACACAGATAATCAGAGCAATTCTCAGAGACACTGAGAACAAGCTCCACAATTCCCTCCTGGCACTTTCCCTGTAGGAGATACCGCAAGACGTTTCTGTATAGTGGGCACAGCGCTCTGCAGGGTGTTAGCAGAGACTTTCCCGGGACAGTGAAACCCTATGTCAGAGACACTGAGAAGAAGCCCCAATGTTCCCTCCAGGCACTTTCAGTGTGGGTGCCTTCTCCACGTGGTTCCTGGTTTCACTGCAGCTCTGAAGAGAATGTTAGCAAAGAGGTAACCGGGACAGTGAAAACAGTACTCAAAGACAGGGAGAGCAAGCTCTCTCTTGGCACTTTGGATGTGGGACATACAGCGAGATGTTTGCTGCTTTTGCGTTTGGCTGTTGGGAGAGTTTCAGCACAAAGATATCTAGTTGATTTGAAGCAGTTCCGAGAAAGTCTAAACATAATCCCCACTTCTCCCTCCTGGCACTTTCCATGTGGGAGATATAGCAGGATGTATATTGGTTTTGAGGACAACTCAATGGACAGTGTAGGGAGAAAAGGTCCTGGCTCCTTGAATGCCGTTTCTGGAGACACTGCGATCACTGTGGGAGATATGTCAAGATGTGTGTTTGTTTTGAGGACGGCTCTCTGGAGAGTCTTAGCAAAGAGGTCACACAGATAATCAGAGCAATTCTCAGAGACACTGAGAACAAGCTCCACAATTCCCTCCTGGCACTTTCCCTGTAGGAGATACCGCAAGACGTTTCTGTATATTGGGCACAGCGCTCTGCACGGTGTTAGCAGAGACTTTCCCGGGACAGTGAAACCCTATGTCAGAGACACTGAGAAGAAGCCCCAATGTTCCCTCCAGGCACTTTCAGTGTGGGTGCCTTCTCCACGTGGTTCCTGGTTTCACTGCAGCTCTGAAGAGAATGTTAGCAAAGAGGTAACCGGGACAGTGAAAACAGTACTCAAAGACAGGGAGAGCAAGCTCTCTCTTGGCACTTTGGATGTGGGACATACAGCGAGATGTTTGCTGCTTTTGCGTTTGGCTGTTGGGAGAGTTACAGCACAAAGATATCTAGTTGATTTGAAGCAGTTCCGAGAAAGTCTAAACATAATCCCCACTTCTCCCTCCTGGCACTTTCCATGTGGGAGATATAGCAGGATGTATATTGGTTTTGAGGACAACTCAATGGACAGTGTAGGGAGAAAAGGTCCTGGCTCCTTGAATGCCGTTTCTGGAGACACTGCGACCACTGTGGGAGATATGTCAAGATGTGTGTTTGTTTTGAGGACGGCTCTCTGGAGAGTCTTAGCAAAGAGGTCACACAGATAATCAGAGCAATTCTCAGAGACACTGAGAACAAGCTCCACAATTCCCTCCTGGCACTTTCCCTGTAGGAGATACCGCAAGACGTTTCTGTATATTGGGCACAGCGCTCTGCACGGTGTTAGCAGAGACTTTCCCGGGACAGTGAAACCCTATGTCAGAGACACTGAGAAGAAGCCCCAATGTTCCCTCCAGGCACTTTCAGTGTGGGTGCATTCTCCACGTGGTTCCTGGTTTCACTGCAGCTCTGAAGAGAACGTTAGCAAAGAGGTAACCGGGACAGTGAAAACAGTACTCAAAGACAGGGAGAGCAAGCTCTCTCTTGGCACTTTCAATGTGGGACATACAGCGAGATGTTTGCTGCTTTTGCGTTTGGCTGTAGGGAGATTTACAGCACAAAGATATCTAGTTGATTTGAAGCAGTTCCGAGAAAGTCTAAACATAATCCCCACTTCTCCCTCCTGGCACTTTCCATGTGGGAGATATAGCAGGATGTATATTGGTTTTGAGGACAACTCAATGGACAGTGTAGGGAGAAAAGGTCCTGGCTCCTTGAATGCCGTTTCTGGAGACACTGCGATCACTGTGGGAGATATGTCAAGATGTGTGTTTGTTTTGAGGACGGCTCTCTGGAGAGTCTTAGCAAAGAGGTCACACAGATAATCAGAGCAATTCTCAGAGACACTGAGAACAAGCTCCACAATTCCCTCCTGGCACTTTCCCTGTAGGAGATACCGCAAGACGTTTCTGTATATTGGGCACAGCGCTCTGCACGGTGTTAGCAGAGACTTTCCCGGGACAGTGAAACCCTATGTCAGAGACACTGAGAAGAAGCCCCAACGTTCCCTCCAGGCACTTTCAGTGTGGGTGCCTTCTCCACGTGGTTCCTGGTTCCACTGCAGCTCTGAAGAATATGTTAGCAAAGAGGTAACCGGGACAGTGAAAACAGTACTCAAAGACAGGGAGAGCAAGCTCTCTCTTGGCACTTTGGATGTGGGACATACAGCGAGATGTTTGCTGCTTTTGCGTTTGGCTGTTGGGAGATTTACAGCACAAAGATATCTAGTTGATTTGAAGCAGTTCCGAGAAAGTCTAAACATAATCCCCACTTCTCCCTCCTGGCACTTTCCATGTGGGAGATATAGCAGGATGTATATTGGTTTTGAGGACAACTCAATGGACAGTGTAGGGAGAAAAGGTCCTGGCTCCTTGAATGCCGTTTCTGGAGACACTGCGATCAATGTGGGAGATATGTCAAGATGTGTGTTGGTTTTGAGGACGGCTCTCTGGAGAGTCTTAGCAAAGAGGTCACACAGATAATCAGAGCAATTCTCAGAGACACTGAGAACAAGCTCCACAATTCCCTCCTGGCACTTTCCCTGTAGGAGATACCGCAAGACGTTTCTGTATAGTGGGCACAGCGCTCTGCACGGTGTTAGCAGAGACTTTCCCGGGACAGT
Organism: Chroicocephalus ridibundus; assembly: GCF_963924245.1. Taxonomy (NCBI): domain Eukaryota; kingdom Metazoa; phylum Chordata; class Aves; order Charadriiformes; family Laridae; genus Chroicocephalus; species Chroicocephalus ridibundus. The sequence goes on from NW_026961306.1 coordinate 47,402, forward strand.
GAAACCCTATGTCAGAGACACTGAGAAGAAGCCCCAACGTTCCCTCCAGGCACTTTCAGTGTGGGTGCCTTCTCCACGTGGTTCCTGGTTTCACTGCAGCTCTGAAGAGAATGTTAGCAAAGAGGTAACCGGGACAGTGAAAACAGTACTCAAAGACAGGGAGAGCAAGCTCTCTCTTGGCACTTTCAATGTGGGACATACAGCGAGATGTTTGCTGCTTTTGCGTTTGGCTGTAGGGAGATTTACAGCACAAAGATATCTAGTTGATTTGAAGCAGTTCCGAGAAAGTCTAAACATAATCCCCACTTCTCCCTCCTGGCACTTTCCATGTGGGAGATATAGCAGGATGTATATTGGTTTTGAGGACAACTCAATGGAGAGTGTAGGGAGAAAAGGTCCTGGCTCCTTGAATGCCGTTTCTGGAGACACTGCGATCACTGTGGGAGATATGTCAAGATGTGTGTTTGTTTTGAGGACGGCTCTCTGGAGAGTCTTAGCAAAGAGGTCACACAGATAATCAGAGCAATTCTCAGAGACACTGAGAACAAGCTCCACAATTCCCTCCTGGCACTTTCCCTGTAGGAGATACCGCAAGACGTTTCTGTATATTGGGCACAGCGCTCTGCAGGGTGTTAGCAGAGACTTTCCCGGGACAGTGAAACCCTATGTCAGAGACACTGAGAAGAAGCCCCAACGTTCCCTCCAGGCACTTTCAGTGTGGGTGCCTTCTCCACGTGGTTCCTGGTTCCACTGCAGCTCTGAAGAATATGTTAGCAAAGAGGTAACCGGGACAGTGAAAACAGTACTCAAAGACAGGGAGAGCAAGCTCTCTCTTGGCACTTTGGATGTGGGACATACAGCGAGATGTTTGCTGCTTTTGCGTTTGGCTGTTGGGAGATTTACAGCACAAAGATATCTAGTTGATTTGAAGCAGTTCCGAGAAAGTCTAAACATAATCCCCACTTCTCCCTCCTGGCACTTTCCATGTGGGAGATATAGCAGGATGTATATTGGTTTTGAGGACAACTCAATGGACAGTGTAGGGAGAAAAGGTCCTGGCTCCTTGAATGCCGTTTCTGGAGACACTGCGATCAATGTGGGAGATATGTCAAGATGTGTGTTGGTTTTGAGGACGGCTCTCTGGAGAGTCTTAGCAAAGAGGTCACACAGATAATCAGAGCAATTCTCAGAGACACTGAGAACAAGCTCCACAATTCCCTCCTGGCACTTTCCCTGTAGGAGATACCGCAAGACGTTTCTGTATAGTGGGCACAGCGCTCTGCACGGTGTTAGCAGAGACTTTCCCGGGACAGTGAAACCCTATGTCAGAGACACTGAGAAGAAGCCCCAATGTTCCCTCCAGGCACTTTCAGTGTGGGTGCCTTCTCCACGTGGTTCCTGGTTTCACTGCGGCTCTGAAGAGAATGTTAGCAAAGAGGTAACCGGGACAGTGAAAACAGTACTCAAAGACAGGGAGAGCAAGCTCTCTCTTGGCACTTTCAATGTGGGACATACAGCGAGATGTTTGCTGCTTTTGCGTTTGGCTGTTGGGAGATTTACAGCACAAAGATATCTAGTTGATTTGAAGCAGTTCCGAGAAAGTCTAAACATAATCCCCACTTCTCCCTCCTGGCACTTTCCATGTGGGAGATATAGCAGGATGTATATTGGTTTTGAGGACAACTCAATGGACAGTGTAGGGAGAAAAGGTCCTGGCTCCTTGAATGCCGTTTCTGGAGACACTGCGATCACTGTGGGAGATATGTCAAGATGTGTGTTGGTTTTGAGGACGGCTCTCTGGAGAGTCTTAGCAAAGAGGTCACACAGATAATCAGAGCAATTCTCAGAGACACTGAGAACAAGCTCCACAATTCCCTCCTGGCACTTTCCCTGTAGGAGATACCGCAAGACGTTTCTGTAGATTGGGCACAGCGCTCTGCAGGGTGTTAGCAGAGACTTTCCCGGGACAGTGAAACCCTATGTCAGAGACACTGAGAAGAAGCCCCAATGTTCCCTCCAGGCACTTTCAGTGTGGGTGCCTTCTCCACTTGGTTCCTGGTTTCACTGCAGCTCTGAAGAGAATGTTAGCAAAGAGGTAACCGGGACAGTGAAAACAGTACTCAAAGACAGGGAGAGCAAGCTCTCTCTTGGCACTTTGGATGTGGGACATACAGCGAGATGTTTGCTGCTTTTGCGTTTGGCTGTTGGGAGAGTTACAGCACAAAGATATCTAGTTGATTTGAAGCAGTTCCGAGAAAGTCTAAACATAATCCCCACTTCTCCCTCCTGGCACTTTCCATGTGGGAGATATAGCAGGATGTATATTGGTTTTGAGGACAACTCAATGGAGAGTGTAGGGAGAAAAGGTCCTGGCTCCTTGAATGCCGTTTCTGGAGACACTGCGATCACTGTGGGAGATATGTCAAGATGTGTGTTTGTTTTGAGGACGGCTCTCTGGAGAGTCTTAGCAAAGAGGTCACACAGATAATCAGAGCAATTCTCAGAGACACTGAGAACAAGCTCCACAATTCCCTCCTGGCACTTTCCCTGTAGGAGATACCGCAAGACGTTTCTGTATATTGGGCACAGCGCTCTGCACGGTGTTAGCAGAGACTTTCCCGGGACAGTGAAACCCTATGTCAGAGACACTGAGAAGAAGCCCCAATGTTCCCTCCAGGCACTTTCAGTGTGGGTGCCTTCTCCACGTGGTTCCTGGTTTCATTGCAGCTCTGAAGAGAATGTTAGCAAAGAGGTAACCGGGACAGTGAAAACACTACTCAAAGACAGGGAGAGCAAGCTCTCTCGGCACTTTGGATGTGGGACATAGAGCGAGATGTTTGCTGCTTTTGCGTTTGGCTGTTGGGAGATTTACAGCACAAAGATATCTAGTTGATTTGAAGCAGTTCCGAGAAAGTCTAAACATAATCCCCACTTCTCCCTCCTGGCACTTTCCATGTGGGAGATATAGCAGGATGTATATTGGTTTTGAGGACAACTCAATGGAGAGTGTAGGGAGAAAAGGTCCTGGCTCCTTGAATGCCGTTTCTGGAGACACTGCGATCAATGTGGGAGATATGTCAAGATGTGTGTTCTCCCAGCTCCTTCAGCTCACGCTTTATCTTCTGTAACTCCAACTCCTTCAGCCCCAACACCTCTTGCTTTAACTCCTGCCGTCCCAGCTCCTTCAGCTCCAACACCTCTTGCTTTAACTCTTCCAGTCCCAGGTCCTTCAGCTCCAGCACCTCTTGCTTTAACTCCTGCAATCTCAGGTCCTTCAGCTCCAGCACCTCTCGCTTTAAGTCTTCCAGGCCCAGCTCCTTCAGCTCCAACACCTCTTGCTTTGTCTCCTGCAGCATGGACCTGGCCAGCAAGATGGGTGCACAGGCAGGCTGAGCCTCATCGGGGCCACTCAGGGGGGTGTCCCTCGCCCCCCAGACTGGGATGCTCCCAGCCACTGGGCTCCCTTGCAGCCCCATGGGGTAGCAAACCCTCTCCCTTCCTCTTACCCCAGTTGCAGGGCGATCTGATCGCTGCCATCTGCTCTCCAGTCCGCTCCAGCCACCCACGACTTTCCAAGGGCATCCTCCAGCTGCCTGATCTGGGAACGGCGGTGGTGGCAGAGTCAGGGCATGGCACCCCGTGCTGTCCCTTTTTGGGGGGGGCCCTTTGGCTGCCCCCTCCCTCTCCAAATCCCCCCTGGCATCCCTGCAGCCCCCTCGGGCACTGCCACCGGCTCACCTTCTCCTTCACCTCCTGCAGCTCGCTGGCGAGGCTCTGCAGGGAGGACACCTGACCCCGGAGGGCGATGCTGTTGTCATCTAGAGGGACATGGTCCAAGGGGACATGCTGTCAGTGAGGGGGTCTCGCCCTTGGGGCCAGGCTCTGAGCACAATGAGCCCCCAGCCCAGGGTGTTCCCACGCTAAACACCCCCCACCAGCCCCCTCAGGGTTCCTACCTCCCTCCGGGAAGAGCAGGTGCCTCTGCTCACGCTCGGCGTGGTCTGACTTGGTGGCTTCCAGGTGGGCCACCTGCTCCTTCGTGTGGCCAAGCTGCCCAGACTGGCGGAGAGCCTCCACCGTCTCCATGCCATGGCCAGAGGCACTGCTGGAGGCTGAGGACCCCCAGGGCATTGCTGGCTCTTGCAAATGGGACGTGCCGGGGGATCCTAGCTGCACCCCTGGGGTGGCGGTCCAGGTGCCAGGGGACCCTGGCTTCTCTCCTGGGCTGGTGGTCTTGATGCCAGGGAACGCTGGCTGCATGCCCGGGGTGGTGATTTGGGTGCCGGGGGATCCTGGCTCCGTCCCCTGTGTGGTGCTCGGAGTGCCAGGGGCCCCTGGCTGCATCCTGGGGGCTGTGGCGCTGGCATCAGAAATGCTCTTGCCATCTGAAGGAGCGCCTGCCGCCTTCTCAGGGCTCACTGGTGCTCTGTGTGTCCCTGCTTGCGTCTCCTCGGAGCCAGGCTGTGTCCCGGGAGCCCCCTTGCTTGCGCTGGGCACAGGCTGTGCCCCTGGTTCCTCCATCCCCGGCACAGAGCTTGCCCCGTGCTGGGTGTCCACGTCCGCCTGGGGGGACTCGGTGGGGGAAGAAAGGCTGCCACTGCCCTCCTGGGAAGAGGAGGCCAAGGGGAGCAGGGTTACAGGCAGCCATGCAGCGGCAAGGACAGAGCCCAGGCCCCCCCGCCATGTCCCCACTGCCTGTCTCCAAGGCACCGCCTCCCGGGGCCAAACTCAAGGACACCACGAGAGCCCCAAGGCAAAGGCTGCCCCCCCCGCACAGAGCCCCGGGGCCCACGGCCACAGCCTCCCGCAACCTCCCCAGCCCCCTTAGTGCTTTGCTGGCCTCTGGGCCGGCAGCGTCTGAGCAGTCGAGCCTGGGGAGCGGCAAACCCTCCCTGACTCCCCGGGCCACGGCAGCGAGGCCTTTTGCTCTCCAGCAAGGGCATTCGGTGCTCCAGGCCTGCTGCCCAGCCCCGCTTCCCAGCCCAAGGGGCTGCGCTGGTGTTTCAGGAGCAGCAGCCCCCGGCGGGACTTGGAAACCATCTCACAGTGCCAAATGCTGGCATCTGCCCCCTCCTCCTCCCCCTTCTGCTTCGCTGCCCACCAGGCGAGCCACCCCCCAGCACCTCCCAGCCCACCATGCTGCGCACCTCCTGCGGGACTGGGCTGAGGCTCCGCATTTCCTTCAGGCTTTTCTGGGGAAGGAAGGGATCAAGGGCTCAGCCCGGCCACGTAGCTGGCAGGGACGGCCCCCTCGGGGACAGGACCCCCCAGCATCACTGCCCAGCACCCACCACCCATGGACCATGCCCCAGCACAGGAGGGATGGTCCCCCCAGGGGAGCTGGGGACACAGCTACCTCCTGTCTCAGTGCAGGATCCAGGACCCCCCGCGGCCATACTTCACCACGACACTTCTTGTGACGGGGGCCTGGCAGCTGGCTGGCGGCGTCCTGGAGTTTCCCCTGGAGCAGGGAGAGGACAGGGACACCAGTCTGGCTGTGGGAGCACATTTCAAAGGAGCATCCCCACATTGCCTTGGGCACAAGAGAGAGGGGCGCTGGGAAGGGCTGTGCCCGGGGGCTGTGGCTGTGTTGCACGGGGCAGAGCTTTCTCGCCCTCCTTCCCAGCCCCCAGGTGTCTTTTTTGATGGCTCTTTGGTTCCAAAGCGCCTGAGCATCCCTTTGGGTGATGGCCACAGTTCCTTCTCGCCCCAGCCTGAGCTGCAGGCAGCGGTGCCCGTTTCTACCCTCCCTGGGGCCGTGCTGGCGGGCAGAGGGTGGGGAGCTCTGGGTGGGGGTGGCTGAGCTGCCCTGCTGCCCTCCTTGGGACATCCTTCCCACTCTGCCCTCCTGGTGCCCTTCCTGCTGGGGGACAGGGAGGGCTGATGGCCGCGGGGCAGGGGCTGGGGTGGTGATGGGGAGAGGGGCAGGGAGGGGGCGAGGGTCCAGCTCCCTCTCGGGGCACTGGCGGCAGCTCACCAAGCCGAGGGCCTCCTGCATGGCCCGGAGCTCCTCTTCCAGGTGGGACTGCGCCTCCTTCATTGCGCCCATCTCCTGGAGGAGCTCCTCGGAGAGAGCTGTGGCCTGGCAGAAAGGGGTGGTGGGGGTGAGCCCCAGGAGAGGGTCCCTGGGGACCAGGACCATTGCCGCCGCTGTGGCCTGCCCAGAGCCGGGGGGCAGTGCCAGGCTGGCAGGGCAGCGCGGGCAGCACGTCCCATCCATCACATCTTCAAGAGCTGAGATGGGGCAGCAGCTCCCCAGAGACCCCCACCCCTGCCCCGGGGGGGCCCGTTGCACGGCCCGGCTCAGCAGGGACGCCCCCAGCCCTGCTGCCCCTGCCAGGCTCCCAGTGAGATCCCTGCAGCCCATCCAAAGGGCAAAGAGCCGCTGCAGCCCCCTCGAGCACAGCCTGGCCAGGGCAGCAGCAGCCACTGCTAGCCAAGCGGCCACCATCATCTCCAGCTGCGCGGGGAACCCTCCCTGCCGCCATCTCCCGCGGTGTCCCAGCCCTGGCAGGACCTGGCCCGGCAGTGCTGACGGTGGCTCTTTCCTTCAGCCCGAGCTTAGCTCTCCCCACAGGGGATGCTCTGGCGATGCATGGTCCCCCGTGGCTCAGCACCATGCAGGGTGAGGCCCCTCTCCGGTCCCCACCAGTGCCGGCTTTAGCCCGTGGGCAAGCGGTGGGAGATGAGGCCCATGAGCCTCTCAGCTGCCCCAGGAGTGGATGCGGTACCGGCTGAAGGTCAGGAGCGGGGAAGAGAGGGCTGGAGAGGGTGGTGGGGCCGGACCTCCAGGGTGCCGAGCCTCCATCCAAGGGAGCCAAGGGCACCAGGGACTCGCTGGGTATCGGCCCCACCAGGACCGGCTGACGGCAACGTGGGGAAGACCCAGAGCAAGCGGAGCAGCGTTTCGGCCCCAGCTTTTCCTCCCCAAGACTTCACCCCTTTCCTTCACTGAAGCCCCACGTGCCACCCTCAGCTCAGGCTTATACCAGCCCTTGGTCTAAGGGCAGCACAACGGCGGCTGGACCCCGGAGGATGGGGTGTCGTGCAGGGGAGCAGCCAGGGGATGGGCAAGAGCCTCTACCTTGGAGATGCCGCTCTCGTTGGCTTTGATCTTGTCCCTCATCCAGCCCACGTCGGTGGCCACGGAGGCCAGCGGGGGGCTGCTCGTGCTCTCCTGGAGCAAGTCCTTCCCAGGCAGCCACTGCCCCGGTTCCTGGGGCTGCTGCCCCCTGTCCTGGGCCCTGTCGCCCTCCTTCTCCAGCACAGGGGGTGCCTCTGCAGGCTGGTCCCCCTCCCAGAGCAGGGTCAGGCTGTCCCCCTGCTTCTGGGCAGGCAGGTCCCGCAGGCCCAGGTGCCCGAGCATGGCGAGCAGCAGGCTGCGCAACGCCATGAAGTTGACTGCCCCGAGCTCGGGCGTCCCGATGGCCTCGTCCAGCAGCTGGTACAGGCTGAGCTGGGCCATGGCTGCTGCCCTGCCCAAAGCCATGGAGGCACCTGAGGGGGATGGGAACCTTTCTGCCTGAGGGGGGGCCCGGGATGGCTGGAAGGGATGGGCACTTGAAGCCTTCCTCTTCCTCCTCTTCTTCCTCCTCCTCCTCTGCTGGCTCCTCGCAGCAGAGTGGTCACACCAACACGGGACGGGTGACAAGGGACAAGGCAGCGTCCCCTGTTGCTAGGCGACGCCCCGCCCCCCGCAGCCACCTACCAACGGGGACGCTGCATTGTCCATTGTCACCCGTCCCACCGCCGAGTGGACGCCCTCATGGCGAAGGTGGAAGCAGACAAGAACAACCTGATGCTGGGACTCGATGTGGTGGGACCAGCCCCATGGGGGTGATGGGGCGAGCAGGGCCACGTAGCCACTTCTCCCTCTCCTCCCAACACGAGAAAGTTTCTTCATCACCATGCCGTGCTGACAGCTGCTCTTTGGGACCTAGCCATTCTGCACACCAGGAATGCTCCGCTCTTCCTAATTTGTCCCTTTTTCCAAGCAGTTCATGAGCAACTCCAACAGCCCACTGTCGTGCTTTAGCCTCAGATGGCAACTAAGAACCACGTGCCGCTCACTCGGGCCTTCCCAATACGGGAAGAACTGGAAGAAAAAAGGCAAGACTCTTGGGTTGAGAGAAAGGCAGTTTAACAGAACAGCAAAGGGAACAACAAAACAACAACCACCACACGGACAGAGGAATGTACAAACACGATTATGGAACCGACGCTCCCCGCCACTCCCTGACCGGACCCGGGACGCCCCAGCCCGCTCCAAGCAGAGATGTCCTGCCCCCTCCCCCAGCAGCTCAGGGTGGGCATGGCTCACATAGCATGGAATACCTGCGTCCTGGGGAGAATTAACCCCGAATTCTCACCCAAACTCAGCTCCCCATGAGGTACACATCGGAGCTGCCCATCCTTCCGCATCACCCACCAAGTGCACCCAGGCCCTTGGGCAAAAGCAGTCCCACGGATGGGTTTGCCTTTGCCTGAGGCAGGACTGACCCAGACTGTCTTCCCTGGCATATTCTTCATGAGCACTACGGGGACTTTATCCCCTTCTACGGTACATTGAAGTTTTGATTGGGCAGGGCCAGCCCCATTGGTAGATCCCCTGGGGTTAACTAGCCAGGTAGCCTTTGCTAAATGTGCATCCCAGTGTTTTAAAGTCCCACCACCCATTGCTCTCAGTGTAGTTTTTAACAGCCCATTGTATCGTTCCATCTTCCCAGAGGCTGGTGCGTGACAGGGGATGTGATACACCCACTCAATGCCATGCTCTGTGGCCCAGGTGTCTATGAGGCTGTTTCGGAAATGAGTCCCGTTGTCCGACTCAGTTCTCTCTGGGGTACCATGTCGCCACAGGACTTGTTTTTCAAGGCCCAGGATAGTGTTCCGGGCAGTGGCATGGGGCACAGGGTATGTTTCCAGCCATCCAGTGGTTGCTTCCACCATTGTGAGCACACGGCGCTTGCCTTGACGGGTTTGTGGCAGTGTGATGTAATCCATCTGCCAGGCCTCCCCACATTTGTATTTCAGCCATCGCCCTCCATACCAAAGAGGCTTCAAACGCTTGGCTTGCTTGATTGCAGCGCATGTCTCACATTCATGGATGACCTGTGCAACAGTGTCCATGGTCAAGTCCACCCCTCGGTCACGAGCCCATCTATATGTCGCATCTCTTCCTTGATGGCCTGAGGTGTCATGGGCCCACCGAGCTATGAATAGTTCACCCCTATGTTGCCAGTCCAGATCCAGCTGAGCCACTTCAATCCTAGCAGCCCGATCCACCTGCTGCTTGTTCTGATGTTCCTCCGTGGCCCCATTCTTCGGTACATGGGCATCTACGTGGCGTACTTTCACAACCAGATTCTCTATCCGGGCAGCAATATCTTGCCATAGTTCAGCAGCCCAGATGGGTTTGCCTCTGCGCTGCCAGTTGCCCTGCTTCTGCTGCTGTAGCCACCCCCACAGAGCATTTGCCACCATCCATGAGTCAGTGTAGAGTTAAAGTACCGGCCATTTTTCTCGCTCGGCAATGGCCAAAGCCAGCTGAATGGCTTTCACCTCTGCAAACTGCCTCGATTCACCTTGTCCTTCACTGGCCTCTGCAACTTGTCCTGTAGGACTCCACACAGCAGCCTTCCACTTTCCATGCTTTCCCACAATCCGGCAGGACCCAGCAGTGAACAGGGCATCTTTCTTCCCATTTTCTGGCAGTTTATTATATGGTGGGGCCTCTTCCGCACGCGTCACCTCCTCCCCTGGTGACATTCCGAAATCCTTGCCTTCTGGCCAGTCCGTGATCACCTCCAGAATTCCTGGGCGACTGGGGTTTCCCATTCGAGTTCGCTGGGTGACCAGTGCAATCCACTTACTCCCTGTGGCACCAGTTGCATGATGTGTGGTGGGGACCCTTTCTTTGAGCATCCAGCCCAGCACCGGCAGTCGAGGTGCTGGGAGGAGCTGTGCTTCTGTACCAACCTCTTCAGAAGCAGCTCGAACCCCTTCATATGCTGCCAAGATCTCTTTTTCTGTTGGAGTGTAGCGGGCTTTGGATCCTCTGTATCCCCGACTCCAAAACCCCAGGGGTCGACCTCGGGTCTCCCCTGGTGCTTTCTGCCAGAGGCTCCAGGTAGGGCCGTTCTCCCCGGCTGCGCTGTAGAGCACGTTTTCAACGTCTTGTCCTGCCGGGACTGGCCCCAGGGCCACTGCATGGACTCTTTCCTGTCTGATTTGTTCAAAAGCTTGTCGCTGCTCAGAACCCCATTTAAAATCATTCTTCTTCCAGGTTACGTGATACAGAGGGATTACAATTAGACTGTGATGTGGGATATGCATTCTCCAAAACCCCACAATGCCTAAGAAAGCTTGTGTTTCCTTTTTACTAGTTGGTGGAGACATAGCTGCTATGTTGTTGATCACATCCATTAAATACCCACATAAAAATACCCTCTGCTGACGTAATCTATACCAAGGATGCACGGAGCCTCTGGGCCAGTCACAATGGGATGCTTTTGCCACTCATTCCCAGTTAGGCTCACTTCTGCCTCCAGTACAGTCAGCTCTTGGGACCCCCCTGTCACCCCAGAAATACAGATGGGTTCTGCCCCTCTGTAGCTTGATGGTATTAGGGTGCACTGTGCACCCATGTCCACTAGAGCCTCATACTCCTGTGGGTCTGATGTGCCAGGCCATCGAATCCACACCGTCCAATAAACCCGGTTGTCCCTTTCCTCCCCCTGGTCAGAGGCAGGGCCCCTCTAATCCTGGTCATAGTATCCGCAGAAATGACTTGGAAGTTCCTTCAAGAGGATCAGAAGTAAGATCAGGCCTTCTGCTCTGTCTGGGGAACTGCCCCCTGGAAACCAGGGCGGCACTTTTCCTGGAGGGATCCTCTTTTGTGGTTGTCCTTCCTTGCAACTCCTGTACCCGTGTCCGCAGGGTCGAAGTAGGTTGTCCATCCGACTTCCTCATGTCCTCCCCGTGGTCACGCAGGTAGAACCACAGGGTGCCTCGTGGTGTGTACCCTCTGTACTCTCTCTCTTGAGTGGGGAAACGCCTGCTCCTAATAGCTGAGATGCTGGCCCATACAGGTGGGGAGTAGGACATATTCTCTTCAAGTTGCTGGACCTTCCGCGACAGTTTCTCCACAGCTGAGACAAGGGGGGAAGAGAGACTTTCTTCATATGGCCGGAGCAGGCCAGCCACCTCATCCACCATTGGTCCCTCTTCGCCTTTCCATTCCATTACTGCCAGTGAGTTGGCATATGATGATGGTGCGCTCTGTACAAACTTCCGCCACATGGGCCTCGTGCATTGCACCTCATCAGGGTCTGTGGGTAAGTCTGCATTGTCCAAGTCATAATAAATCCTCTCCCGCACAGCTAATTCTCTTAGGTACTGGATATGTTTTTCCACGGTGGTCCACTTGCTTGGATGACATCCTCACTGAAGGGGTACCTCTCCCTCATGCCTGACAGGAGTCGTTTCCAGAGGCTGAGGGCTTGGGTCTTCTTCCCAATTGCCTTGTCAATGCCGCCTTCCCTAGACAGGGATCCCAGCTGCCTGGCTTCCCTACCCTCTAATTCCAGGCTACTGGCCCCGTTATCCCAGCACCGGAGCAGCCAGGTGACAATGTGCTCTCCTGAAAGTCGGCTGAAATCTTTTCGCATATCCCACAGCTCACTCAAGGATAGGGATCAAGTAATTATCTCTGGTTCTGCCTCTTCCTCCTGCTCTCGTGATGGCCCTGGTTCATTGTTATCCCTTACTAAGAGAACTGATTTCTTCGTGTACTTCTTCTTCTGTATGGGGGCAACTGATACTGGCGCGGGTTGGTTCCCTGGTTCAGTGGCAGTGGCTGCCACTGGGGTTGGAGGAGCCGCAGTCTCTGTCGCAGGGGTTGCAGTAGCCGCAGTCTCTGTCGCAGGGGTTGGAGTAGCTGCAGTGTCTGTCGTCCCGGTCTCCATCTCTTCCCCCTGAGGGTGCTGCGTAACACTGAGCAGGGCCTGGTAGATACTGGCCAGGGCCCAGCACAGTGCGGTGAGTTGTGCCTCTCCAGAATAGCCACAGCATTTTCCCTTCAGATATTCTACCACTCTGTCAGGGTCCTGTAATTGTTCAGGGGTGAAGTCCCAGACCATTGGAGGCGAGAAGTTCTCTAGGTACCTGCCCGTGTTCTCCCACATGCCGTGCCACCCCTGACTGTCCAGCCTCGGAGCAGGTCTCTGGGTGGTCGTCTTAAATAGTCGTTTAACCCTGAACAGGACCTGGAACGCATTCAGCAGACATAACAATAGGACCAGGCTGGTTTGAGCATCCCAAGGATATTCAAGATTCTCAAAAGCTGTCATACCTGACCCGAAGGAGAAAATGGAGGCAAAAGAGCTGGGGAAAGTGTCCCCCCATTTCCCCCACAGACTGGGTGTAATTATTAATAAATTGTGAGAGACGGTGCCCAAGGTACGGACAGGACAGCAATGCCACTTAAACGCCCCCAAGTAACTGTCTAACAAGTGATGTTCTCATATCCTAAGCCGATATCACACAGGACAGTAAAATGACAATCCTGATCCCTCTCCCAGAGGTGATAAACAGCATTGCAGGGAGTACATAAGCCACAGAGGAATTTACATGACACAGCCACGAGAACAAACCAAGCAACATGGTGACCAGTGACTATTTACCTAATACAATAAATGCATACAACAAATTCGTTTTTCCAAGCTCTAGTTGGATTCTGTTGTTATCTCAACCCTTTGAGCCCCACGTTGGGTGCCAAAAAAGGACTGTCGTGGTTTGGCCTCAGACGGCAACAAGGAACTAAGTGCCGCTCGCTCGGGCCTTCCCAATATGGGAAGAATTGGAAGAAAAAAGGCAGAACTTGTGGGTTGAGACAAAGGCAGTTTAACAGAAGAGCAAAGGGAACAAGAAAACAACAACAATAACACGGACAGAGGAATGTACAAACACGACTACGGAACCGCCGCTCACCAACCGGACCCGGGACGCCCCAGCCCGCTCCCCAGCAGCGACTTCCTGGCCCCTCCTCTGGCAGCTCTGCCTGGCCATGGCTCACATGGCATGGAATACCTGTGTCCCTGATGGAGCCCGGGGAGAATTAACCCTGTCCCTGCCAGAACCAGGACAATGACTTGCTTCCTTCTCCAGGAGACCTGGCTCTGCCCCACATGCCCACTGGAGCACGTCCTCACATGGTCACACAGCGCCGCTAACATTGGGGTTTTTCTCTTCTGGGCACTTGCCACACCACTCCAGACCCACCCTGTCTCTCTCCCACCTTCCCCGCCATCTGCCCAGCCCAGCCCAAAAGAGCCCCCTGGTCTGGGCTGGCCCCACAGCAGTGCTCCCCACAGGGAACTGCAGAGCTCTGGGCACTCCCCCCACAGCCCCAGCCCCTCTGGAGGGCACCACAGCTGCTGGGGGCAGAGAGGGCTCTCAGCCTCCCCATCACCCCAGGGCTGGAGCTGGCCCCAAGGGCCAGCAGAGGCCACTCGCTCTCTGGCTCTCCTGCCTTCAGCTGCAGCTGATCCCCAGCCCTAACTGCCTTTGCCCCGCTCTGCCTCCCCGCCTGCCCTGCTCCCCAGGACAGCAGGAGACTCCTGGCCCTGGGGCTCCTCAGGCAGCTCCCGCATCTCTCCAGTCTCCTTTCCCTCTGCCTGATGCATCTTCACTGCCTCCCACGGCCCTGCAGAGTCCTGGCTTGTGGGTACCTGGATTTAGTGATTTGTCCTGGGGGGACCTATCTCTGAGACTTAAACTCTTCTGTGTCTCCATTCACTTCCCATCCCAGAGAACATGGAGTGTCCCCGTCCTCTCCTGACCACTCCAGATTCCTTTCCACATGGATTGAAATCTGCCATCAGCCCCATCGTACCTGTGACAACCTGAGGAATGTTACTGGGAGGTCATGTACCGTCTCCACTGCCCCTCTACACCAAGAAGAGAACCTTCAACTAAGTCTTGGTGTCTAAAATATGCCAGTGCTACTGTGACATTATTTCCCAAAACAAGGTGGAAAGACACTTGGAAAGTCCAGTTCCTTAGGCTTGTTCGTAGCCAAAACTGTATCAAGCAGACCCAGCCATCAGGCACCACACTCAGGAGATCCCCTTTTATTGTAGAGATGCTCTTAGGGAGGAAAGAGGTGACACATGGTTCTTCAAGAATGAGACAGAACAGGAAAGAGCCTCAAGAGAAGTGCTATGAACCCAAGCAATTACTTCAAAGGATAATTATCAGAGAAAAAAATAATGGCTGAAGCCTGGCCTAGAGTAAACTTATAGCATGACACAGAGAACGGGAGGCACATTACTTTTACTGCCTCAGGATCCATCAGATGAGTTTCTTCAGGGCATCCTTGAGCTCCCGGTTCCTCATGCTGTAGAGGAGGGGGTTCACTGCTGGAGGCACCACCGAGTACACAACAGCCATCACCACATTGAGGGATGGGGAGGAGATGGAGAGGAGCTTCAGGTGGGCAACCATGCCAGTGCTGATAAACAGTGAGACCACGGCCAGGTGAGGGAGGCAGGTGGAAAAGGCTTTGTGCCGTCCCTGCTGTGAGGGGATCTTCAGCGCAGCTCTGAAGATCTGCACATAGGACACCACAATGAAAATAAAACACACAAAGAATAAAGAGGCACTAAATACAATTAGCTCAACTTCCCTGAGGTAGGATTGTGAGCAGGAGAGCTTGAGGATCTGGGGGATTTCACAGAAGAACTGGTCTAGGCCATTGCCTTGGCAGAGGGGTATTGAAAATGTATTGACCGTGTGCAGGAGAGCATTGAGAATGCCACTGCCCCAGGCAGCTGCTGCCATGTGGACACAAGCTCTGCTGCCCAGGAGGGACCCATAGTGCAGGGGTTTGCAGATGGCTACGTAGCGGTCATAGGCCATGACGGTGAGAAGACAAAAGTCTGCTGACATCAAGAAGGCAAAGAAAAAGACCTGGGAAACACATCCCATGTAGGAGATGTCCCTGGTGTGCCAGAGGGAGTTGGCCATGGCTTTGGGCAGAGTGGTGGAGATGGCACCCAGGTCGAGGAGGGCGAGGTTGAGGAGGAAGAAGTACATGGGGGTGTGGAGGCGGTGGTCACAGGCTACGGCAGTGATGATGAGGCCATTGCCCAGGAGGGCAGCCAGGTAGATGCCCAGGAAGAGCCAGAAGTGCAAGAGCTGCAGCTCCCGCGTGTCTGCGAATGCCAGCAGGAGGAAGTGGGTGATGGAGCTGCCATTGGACATATTTTCCCTCTGCACATGGGGGCCTGTCCAAGGAGGAAAAGACAGTGAAGAGTGAGGACAGACAGGTCCGAGTAGAACCTGTTGCACTGGTCACAGTAAACCCCCCAAATGACCTCCGTCCGTCCAGGAAGGCGTTTGTGCAGATCCTGGTGTGATGCCTGGTTTGTGCTGGCTGAGGGTGCAATGGGGAGCAGAGGACTCTGCTGTGGGCTCCAGAGGAGTCAGTCGTGCTGTGCAGCAAGAGGGAGAGAGGAACCAGGAGTGATTGCAGGGTAACTCTACCCCCGATATAAAAGAGCTTTTGAGCACTGTCACTCCCAGGTCCCCTGGCTGCAGAACAGAGCTGGGGGGGTTGTTTTGTTTATTTTGCTCCGGTTACCCCTGGCCCACTTGAGGAGTCATGTTTGAAGGTAGAAATCCCTGGCATTTCTGCTACCCTACGAGTGCTATTGTGAGAGTCCTGGGAGGCAATAGGACAGACCCTTAGTGCCGAAGGAGGAGAGCTGGTCTCTCCATCCGTCCTGCTCTCAGCTGCTTTTTGCCAGCCCCGCTTTGGTCTGGAGGATGATCCCACGGAGAGCAGAGGAGTCCAGTTCCAAAGTGCAGATCTCCAAACTCCCCTCCCCAGGGAAGAGCTGTCAGCTTTTGGATGCCCAGAAGATGGGGGGCCCTTTCTGGGAGTTACCTTTATCCCCACCCCATGGACTGCATTGCCTAGAGACCCAGAGGTTAGAAGAGGCCTTGGGCACCAGGGACACATCTGCATGGCAGGACCTGCAGGGTCAGTTGCTGAGCTGCTGATGAAGCCCCCACCCCAGAGAGACTGAAATCAAAGAAGCAGCAGCAGCAGCAGCAGGGACGGGTGGAGAAGCAAGGAGCAATGCCCCGATGCTTCTGCCAAGGGAAACAAGGCCAGGGAGGGACAGAGGGTGCTCAGGAGAGTCCCTTCTGCTGCAGCTACGGCCACAGATGAGGCAGCTGCTGCCCTGGATCCCACGTCCTTGAGGGCAGAAGCTCACTGGGCAGGGTTAGAGTTGGCACTGGCAGGAGGCAGAGTTCCTCTGAAGCACCGGGACCCTGTTCTGAAGGACAGCCCTGGGCACCCCTGGCTGCACACCCACCTTCATGCCCCTGCAACCATCCCCAGGAGAAGGCAGCCACCGTGTCCTGTCCCTCTGACGGTGCTGCAGGGAAGCCCTGCTCTGCAGCACACCCTTCTCCTCCTCTACACCAGAGAAAGATCCCACAGGCCGTGGGCTACGACAGCTTTATGAGAACCCTTCAGGATCGGCAGTGGCATTGCCCTGCAGCCTCACACTTACCGTGCAGAGGGCTGGGAAGCTTCCTCCCACAGTGAGCTCTCAGCTCTCCTCCCAGTCACGACTGCCTTCACGCTCTCTCTGCATTGATGGTCCCATCCTCGCTGCCTGCAGGCAGTGCCCTCAGCCCTGCTGCCCATTGCACAGGAGCTGCTCCTGGGCAGAGCTGTCTCTCTGCAGCACTGGTTGCCATGAGCTTCCTCCATCCCAGGAGGTGGGCTCAGCAGAGGAGCAGCCCAAGGCATTTTAATGACCCCTCAGGTGGGTTTGGGGTAGAGTCCCTGAACCTCAGACACTGAGAGGAAGTTGAAGAAACCGCTCAAGATGACAAACTCAGATGTAAACTCCGAGGTTTCTTGAAGTGTTAATGGGTCCCACTGAGGACCATTACCAACAAAGCCTCCCCAGGGGCTCGTTAGAGCAGAAAACTGGAGGCAATAATGACAGGTAGGTAAAGGGAAATTAAAGGTGGCTCTGATGCTGAGCAAACCTGAAGGTGTTACTCCTTCGGTGTCCCATACCTGCACCTCTTTCTTTGAAGGCACCCAATTGTCTTTTTGATTTCGCCCCAATATCTCACTACCCTTACTGGTATCTCTCCATCCTCCCTGGCTGTTCTGGGAAAGACAAAGCCATGGGCTGGTCCAGCCTCCCCCTGAGTGTCCTCTTGTACCACAGCACTGCCCTTGGAGTGACAGTTTCTTCTGGTCATTTCTGGTCTCAACCTCCCAATCCAAACTTTGTGGCATCCTTCCTTTCTCCTGCTTTTTTTTCCACCATGAAGAAAAGCTCCGGCATCTCTGAAACCACCCTTCAAGCAGTTACAGGTTATGACTGTGACGCTCTGAGCCCCCACTTCACCAGGCTGAAGGAGACCAGGACCCTCAGCCTCCCTTCACGGGGCGTGTGCTTGAGGCCATGAATCCCATATTGGCAGAGCTTCTCTGGACACTCTCCATTCCTCCCCACTTGTCTAGAACAGGAAGCCCCAGTGAGGGGCACACGAGCCCCGAGGTGGCCACTCCAGGTTTCAGTGGAGTGAGATGACAGCTCCCCTGGTGTGGGTGACCCACACTCCTCCTAATGCAACGTCCTCCCTACAATACGGACCACCTGTCCCCTACAATACCACCTCCAATATAGAAACACCTGCCTTTGAGGTTTCAAAGATCATTTGGTACCAATAATGCACTACTTTTTGCAAAAAGAGATACATCTCAATTGTATTGGTTAGCCTTTATGTCTGTTTAGAATCACAGAATCTTAGAATGTGTTGGGTTGGAAGGGACCTCTAAAGGCCATCTAGTCCCACCCCCCTGCAGTCAGCAGGGACATCTTCAACTAGATCAGGTTGCTCAGAGCCTCATCAAGCCTGGTCTTGAACACCTCCAGGGATGGGGCCTCCACCCCCTCTCTGGGCAACCTGGGCCAGTGTCTCACCACCCTCATGGCAAAGAACTTCTTCCCAATGTCTAATCTCAACCCACCCTGCTCTAGTTTAAACCATTGCCCCTTGTCCTATGGCTACATGCCTTTGCAAACAGCCCCTCCCCCGCTTTCTTGTAGGCCCCCTTCAGGGACTGGAAGGCTGCTCTCAGGTCTCCTCATAGCCTTCTCTTCTCCAGGCTGAACAAGCCTAACTGTATCAGACTGTCTTCGTAGGAGAGGGGCTCCAGCCCTCAGATCATCTTTGTGGCCTCCTCTGGACCTGCTCCAACAGGTCCATGTCCTTCTTGTGCTGAGGGCTCTAGAGCTGGACACACTACTCCAGGTGGGGTCTCATGAGAGCAGAGGAGAGGGGCAGAATCACCTCTCTGGATCTGCTGGCCACAGTTCTGTTGTTACAGCCCAGGATGCGATTGGCCTTCTGGGCTGCAGGCTCACGTTGTTGGCTCATGTCCAGCTTTTCATCTACCAGTACCCCCCAGGCTTTTTTCCGCAAGGCTACTCTCTATCACATCATCCCCCAGCCTGTATTGATAACCAGGATTGTCCCGACCCAAGTGTAGGACGTTGCACTTGGTCTTCTTGAACTTCATAAGGTTTGCTCAGGCGCACCTCTCCAGCTGGTCCAGGTCCCTCTGGATGGCATCCTGTCCCTCTGGGCTGTCAACTGCACCACTCAGCTTGGTGTCATCAGCAAACTTGCTGAGGCTTCACTTGATCCCACTGTCTATGTCATTCACGAAGATATCGAATAGCACTGGTCCCAAGACAGATCCCTGAGGGACACCACTTTTCACCCCTCTGCATCTGGGCATCGAGCCATTGACCACTACTCTCTGGATGCGACCCTCCAGCCAGTTGCTTATCCACCGAACAGTCCTCCCATCAAATCCGTATGGCTCCAACTCAGAGAGAAGGATGTTGTGGGGGACCACGTCAAAGGCCTTGCAGAAGTTCAGACAGAGTATATCCATTGCTCTTCCCTTGTCCACTGATGCAGTCACTCCATTGGAGAAAGCCACCAGGTTGGTCAGGCAGGACTTGCCCCTGGTGAAGCCATGCTGGCTCTCTCGAATCACCTCCCTATCCTCCATGTGCCTTAGCATAGCTTCAAGGAGGATCTGTGCTGTGATCTACCCAGGCACGGAGGTGAGGCTGACAGGGTGGTAGTTCCGGGGTCCTCCTTTCTACCCTTTTAAAAATGGCTGTAATGTTTCCCTTCTGCCAGTCACCGGGGACTTTACCTGACTGCCATGACTTTTCCAATATCATGGAGAGTGTCTTGGCAACTTCATCAGCCAATTCCCTCAGGACTCTGGGGTGCATCAGGCCCCATGGACTTGTGTATGTTCACGTTGCTCAGGTGGTCACAAACTTTGTCTTCACTTACAGTGGGAGGGACTTTGTCCCCCAGGTCCCCGTCTTGAAGTCCTTCAGCTTGGGAGGTGTGAGGAGAGAGGCTGCCAGTGAAGACTAAGGCAAAAAGTTGTTCAGAACCTCAGCCTTCTCCTTGTCTGTTGTTACCAGTTTGCCATTCTCAGTCATCAGGGAGGGCACGCTTTCTTTAACCTTCCTTTTCTGGTTTGACCAGCAGGTCCCAACTCAGCCATGCTGGTCTCTTCCCTTTCTTGCTTGATTTCTTACACCTGGGGATCGAGAGCCCTTGTGCTCTATGGAAAGTGTCCTTGAACATCTGCCAGCTCTCTTCTGCCCCCTTGTCCCGGAGGACCATTTCCCAGGGGGTCCTATTGACTAACTCCACGACGATCCGGAGGTTTGCTTTCCTAAAGTTCAAGGTCCTCACTACGTCCTTGTCTGACACGTATCCCTTAGACTGTGAACTCCACCAGTGCGTGGTCACTGCACACCAGGCTGCCTCCAATCTTGACATCCCCAATGAGCTCACTCGCATGGGTGACTCTCAGGTGCAGTATGGCATCCCCTCGGGCAGGGCTGTCTATTTCCTGTCTTAGGAAGTTATCGTCGAGGCACTCCAGGAACCTCCTGGATTGTCTACGGCTCACCGTGTTACTTTTCCAGCGGGTGTCAGGGTGGTTGAAATCCCCCAGCAGGACGAGGGCCTTCGAGTGCGATGCCTCCTGTAGCTGGAGGAAGAAGGCTTCATTAGCAGGTTCCCCTTGATCAGGTGGCCTGTAGTAGACACCAACCACCAGGTTCCCCTTGTCGCCTCGGTCTCTAATGCCTGCCCATAAGCTTTTGACTTCCTCTTGGCTGCTCTTCAGGGACATCTCTTCACACTCTATCCCTTGCTTAACAGAGAGGGCAACACCTCTGCCCCTCCTTCCTCAACAGCTTGTAGCCATTGATAGCCACACTCCAGCCATAGGATTCGTCCCACCAGGTTTCAGTAATGCCCACTAGGTCATAGCTTTCCAGCAGCATGGTAGTTTCCAGCTCCTCCTGTTTGTTACCCATGTTGCGTGTGTTTGTGTAGAGGCACTTCAGCTGGGCTGTTGCCTGTGTTACCTTCTTAGAGGAGATCACCTTGAGGTGTTTCACGCGTGTTTCCATGTTGACTCCAACAACCTCAGAAGCCCCTGGCTCGTCTCTGTAAGACTTTGACTATGATGCAGTGTTCCCGGCATGCCTCTGGGCAACAGGTCAAAGGCCCTTACTAGCGCCCCGTCCCTCTAACCCTGACGTGTCATCCCACAGCTGGTCACAGACCAGCCTGATATTATCATCCCCCTCCCCCTTCACATCTAGTTTAAAGCCCTGTCGATCAGCCCCACAATCTCTTGAGCAAAGACCCTCTTCCCCCTTTGAGAAAGGTGTCTCCCAGGTGATGCCAACAAGCCCGATGCTGTGTAGGCCATCCCATTGTCAACAAAAATGAAATTGTGGCGGTGACACCAGCCACGGAGCCATGGATTAATAGACTGGATCCGTCTGTTTCTTCCAATGTCACTGCCTGCAACTGGAATGAGTGAGGAAAAAATAACCCGCGTCCCAGATTCCCTCACCAACCTTCCCAAGGCCCTGAAGTGCCCCTTGATTGCTCTTGGTCTGTGAGTCGCAGCTTCCTCTCCACCTAAAAGGAAGATCAATAATGGGTAGTAGGCTGAGGACTGTATCAAGCGAGGAAGTTTCCTGGTGATGTCCTTCACCCAGGCTCCAGAAAGACAGCAGACTTCTCTATGAGGAGGATCTACCCGGCATATTGGACCCTCTCATATTACCCGGCATATTCCCTCTCAGGTCTCCAACAAGGAGACCTCCAACAAAGGAGTCACCAACGAGCATAACCCTTCTTTTCTTCCTTGGGGTTATGGTTGTGATACGGGCTGTACACCATTCTGGTGTACATCTGGTGTACACCCATCATCCACATCCTCATTTGACTGGCCTTCCTCAACCAGAACCTCAGATCTGTTCTTCAGAGGTACCGGGGTGGGGGACATGGTGGGCAAGGAGGGAGTTCGCCTGCTGCCCCGACCATGAATTTCCCTCCATTCACTCTTTTCATTTAGGCTTCTGCCTTCTGCCTGACAGGGCAGGATACAGGGGTCCCTGGATCCCGGTGACTTTCTGATAGGTGCTCCTGCTTCTGTTTCAAGGAGGGCAGAGCCTGGCTCCACCAGTCCTTTTCTTGTTCAGCCTCCCTAATGCTCCTTAACCTTTCGACTTCCTCTCACAGCTCTGACACCAGGCTGAGCAGATGGTTCACCTGTTCACAACGCACACAGCAGCTGTTACAGCTGCCCCGCGTTACCAGTGAAAGGCTCTGGCACCCCCTGCAGCCTGTGACCTGGACGGCTGTATGTTCCTGTGGGAGCTCTCTCTGGGTTCCCACATCCATCCTGGCTAAGGTTGAGAGCACGACCTTCTGCCGGGTGGAGAGCAGAGCTAAACTCCATCCGAGAGGGTGATGACCGCCTTGTTGTGGTGCTCCCAGGTGACGCCCTGGGTGATGCCCATGTGCTGCGTGCTTACTCAGTGCGCAGTGACCAGGTCGCTGTGCTCCCAAAAGGCTTCTTTTATGAGGGGGGAAGTGGTCCCAGCGAGTACGCCTCCTTTAGATCTGCCGCCCGTGCTGCTGGCTCTGCCCACAGCTCCTCAGCAGACAACCCACGAGCGGCCGGTTTCCGGCACAGGCTGGCCGCTTTTCCTCACTTCAAAAAGCCCCCAAAGGAGCCCCTCGCTGGCCCTTTTTGCCATGATTCCCTTCCCCAGTGCGGACTTCCCTGCACAGAGACGGTCACCTCAGCGACTTTCTGTGTGTGCAATTCAATTTAGGAAACTATTGTAAGTCTTGTGGTTGCGAGTGTGTGATTTAATTCAGGAAAGTGTCGTACCTGTCCCGTGAACCTTTCCTTTTTTGAATCTTTAAATATGTCACTGTGGTGGTTATAGCAAATTTTGATAAATCACTTTGAGAACTGGCAAATGATGAAGTATTGTTAGAATCATATGACTTAACCCCGTGTTACTAAATCTGAAATTGGTGCCATCTCAAAGTGGGGCAGGATCCCAAATCAACATTCACAACGAGACTGGACATGAGGAGAAGGAAATGTCCCATGAAGGACACTGCTGTGACTGCTGAGGTCACCCAGAGGGAGCCTGGATCAGCGCAACGCTGGGTGTTCCAAGGACCAGGCAGGGAGGAAGAAGAGCTGTCAGGAAAGGCGAGGAGATGCCCCAGTGGGAGCAAGGGGAGGAAAGAGGTTGGGTGTCCACAGCCCGCAGGTCTTTGTCCCCTTGGCTGTGGCTGTTGTCTTTGCTACCAAGGCCTGAAAGGAGACACCTTAATCTCATGGAACTGGGGCCTCACTGCTTCCTTGCACCCCCAGGGAGGCCGGGAGGTGTGGTGCCGTTGTCCTTCACTCGGCATTACATACCCCACACCTCACTGCCCCAGAAGGAGCCCTGAGCCAGTGTGAGGGACAGGATCCCCCTTCCCAGGGCTGGCCGCTTGGCGGGATAAAATACATCAAGGCTTTACTCAGCATCAGCTCCACCTGCATAGTGCCTTTGCCTCCCTGTAATCACAGCCTCCAGTTGCCTGCTCGAACAAATCCATGGGGAGGCTTGGTCTGTCATGGCCCTCAGTGGGGACAATTAATGCTCCAAGACACTTTGGCGTTTGCTTCGGACTTGAATTCCTGCACAGGTTGTTCAAGCTCCTCTCAGTATCTGGCATTCCTGGGCTCAGCAGCCCAGGACAAGGGGCAACAGCTTTAAACTGAAAGAGGGTCGATTTAGATTGGACATAGGGAAGAAATTTTTCACAATGAGGGTGGTGGGACACTGGAAAAGGTTGCCCAGAGAAGCTGTGGATTCCCCATCGTTGGCGGTGTTCAGGGTCAGGTAGGGCAGGGCTTTCAGCATCCTGATTGAGTCGCAGATGTCCCTAAAAAACGGGGATTGGACTACATGACCTTTAAACGTCCCTTCAAATCCATGGCATGCTGGGACACTATGAGAGCAGATGTGGCCACACCACTGCTGAGTCAAGGGGGACAATAACTGCCCTTTTCTGGCTGTCCACGGTCCTTCTAACACCACCCCATATCCATGCAGCTCTTGGTCTGGCCTTAATGGTGCTGAGCCTTTACCAGAGGCTCACATGGCATCCCTCAAAATGCCCAGGCCCCTCTCCTCAGACTCACTCCTCACCTCGTCCTCTCCCACTTTGCCCCTTCTCCTTGAAAAACTTGAGCAGGTTTCTGTTGGCCACATCCCCAGGTGTCTCAAGGTCCCTGTGCACTGAAGCTCCAGAACATCAGCATTTAAATTGCATGTGCAGATGGCTCATGCTGAGTCGTGGTTCCTCTAACAAGACAACTTGAGTAGCTGTACGACAGCAGAGGTAAGAAAAGGGGTTACTAGTGTCATGGATGACATGAGGAGGGTGGAAAGTGCCACTGTCACCATCTCAGAAACACCAAGGGAAGGGCCAACAAGGAAACGGTGAAAAAGAGTTGGTTCTTTGTATGGGACGGGATGAGGATGATCCAAGAGAAGAACTTGACAGTGGAAAAAGAGTGGAAAAGGGCATGAAATCAGAAGAGAAACATCAAATTGCCTTGGTTGGGAGGGACCTTTCAGATCACCTAGTCCAACCACCAACCTAACTCTGACAAAAGCCATCACTAAACCATAGCTCTAAGCACTATGTCTGCCCGTCTTTTAAATACCTCCACGGATGGTGCCTCAACCACCTCCCTGTGCAGCCTGTTCCAATGCTTAATAACCCCTTCAGTTTAAAAACTTTTCCTAATATCCTGTATAAACCTCCCGTCACACAACTAGAGGCCGTTTCCTCTTGTCCTATAGCCTCTTACTTGGAGAAACAGACCGAGCCCCATCTCTCTGCAACCTCCTTTCAGGGAGTTAGAGAGTTAGAAGGTCTCCCCTCAGCCTCCTTTTCTCCAGGATAAACAAGCCCAACTTCCTCAGCCACTCCTCATAAGATTTATCCTCCAGATCCCTCACCAGCTCCGTTGCCCTTCTCTGGACCTGCTCCAGCACCTACGTGTCTTTTTTTGTGGTGAGGGGCCCAAAACTGGACACAGTACTCCAGGTGGGGCCTCACCAGTGCCAAGTACAGGGGGACGATCACTTCCCTACTCCTGCTCACCACACTGTTCCTGATACAGGACAAAATTGGGTTGGCCTTCTTGGCCACCTGGGCACACTGCTGGCTCATATTCAGCCGGCAGTTGACCAACACCCCCAGGTTCTTTCCTGCGGGGCAGCTCTCCAGCCACTCCTCCCCAGGCTTGCAACGCTGCATGGGGTTGGTGTGACCCAAGTGCAGGACCCGGCACTTGGACCTGTTGAACCTCATACCACTGGCCTTGGCCCATCGATCCAGCCTCTCCAGATCCCTCTGCAATGTGTTCCTACCCTCAAGCAGATCGACACTCCCACGCAACTTGGTGTCATCTGCAAACTTACTGAGGGTGCACTCAATCCCCTCGTCCAGATCATTGAAAAAGATCTTAAAGTGAACTGGCCCCAATACCGAGCCCTGGGGAACAAGCATCAGGGTGACCTTCTGCACACAAACATTAACAGCTGACCAAAGGGAGCTTGAGTCCAGGGGCAGCTGGAGAAACGCTGGGACTTGGCCAACAGAAATTCTTGAAGTCTTTCAAGGAGAAGTGTCCAGTCCTGCATCCCGGGGAAGAATAACCCCAATGCAGCAGGACAGGCTGGGACCTGATGTGCTGAGCAGGGACCCTGCGGAGACGGGGCTGGGCACCCTGAGGGACGCCTCATGAGCCAGTGGTGCACGCTCGCTATGAACAAGGCCGGCTGCCTACGGGGCTGCAGGAGGAGGAGCGTGTGCCCCCCAGGCAACTTGAGTCACCTTCCCCTTTGACTCAGCACTGCTGTGGCCCAACGCACACAGCTGTGTCCCAGCGTGCGGCTCCCCATTTTGGAGAAGTGGAGAGGACCTGGAGAGTGTCCAGAGGAGGTCTGCCAAGATGGGCTTTAGGGCCCAGTGCACGTGCGCTTGGGGGAGAGGCTGAGGGACCTGGGCTTCTCTGGCCCAGTGGCAGGGAGGCTCTGGGCACTATTGGAATGGCCTGAACCTGGTTGAAGGGTTGTTTCAGAGACAATGGAGCTTTTCTTTGGTGGGAAACAGCAGGAGAAAGAAATAATGCAACAAAGGGCAGCTTGGGAGGTGGAGACTGGACACCAGGAGAAAGAAATGCCACTGCAAGGGCAGTGCTGTGCTGCAACAGATCACCCAGAGGGAGTCGGGATCAGCCCAAGGCGTTGTGTTTCAGGAACAGCCAAGGACGATGGAGAGAGATGAGTAAAGGCAGTGAGACGCTGAGGGGAGAGCAAGACGGGGAAGCAGGGGGGATGTCTGCAGCTTGCAGGGGAAGAGGAGCAGATGTGGGACACCATAGCACAGACGGGTGCAGACGATCAAGGGAGTTGGCAAGGCTGAAAGCCCCCAACAGTGCTTATGTCTTTCTCCTCTTGGCTGTGGCTGTTGTCTGTGCCACCAAGGCTACCAGAAGACACCTTATCCTTACAGCACTAGGGCCTTAGCGCCTCCTCTTCCCCACCCGGGAGCCGTCATTCTGTCTTTCTGCCCTTGGCATTGCACGTCCTCCCATCACAATGCCCCAGGAAGAGCCCTGAGCTGTGCTTGTGGGGCAGGATCTCCCTTCCCAGGGGCTGGAGGCCAGGGCTTGGCCCTTTGCCTTCCTCTCACACATTCAGCATTAGCCAGCGTCAGAGACACCTCTCCATTGCCTTTGCCTACCTGCCCTCACTGCCTCCAGTTTTCCCTTGAACGAGCCCCCAGGAGCCTTTGGCAGTAATGGCCCTCAGTGGGACCCATTAACACTCCAAGGAACTTTGGAGTTTGCAGCTGACGTTGACTTCTGGAGAGGTTTCATCAGCCTCCCCTGTGTCTGAGCTTCATGGGCTCAGCACCAAAACCACCAGAGAGGGCATTAAAATGCCTTGGGCTGGTCCTGCTCAGTATAGAAATGGGGGTTGGCCGGGCGGCAGGAATCCGTGTTCGCTGCTCGGGATGGGCATCGGGTGGTAAGCAATTGTGCTGCATCACTCCTGGTTTC